>NW_028279006.1:0-71448 GCF_059751315.1 Micrasema longulum
TGTCGACGGAGATGGTGCTGCCTTTCGGATCCAGAAAACCTCCTGCGTCTACAGCGTGCGTTAAAAGGACGGGCAAGAGAATCTGTGTCGTCATTACTAGTGGATCCAAGCCAAGTGAGGGTGATAATGAAGACGTTGGAGCTACACTACGGCCAGCCGGACATTGTAGCGTCTTCCTTGTTGGAAAAAGTGAGAAGGCTCCGCTGCATACAGAACGACGGATCTACGCAAGCATTAGTAGATCTGTCTAGCGCAGTTCGGAACGCGATAGCGACCTTAGAAGGCTTCGGTGGCGATTACATGTCTACGCCACAACTACTAAGTGAACTAGTGAGCAAGTTACCGCTGTGCATGAATCTCTGGTGGTACAGCAGAAGAGGAAACCGGGTGAGGCCCTCCGCGAAGGATTTCGCGCTCTTCTTGGAAGATTTAACGGAATCTTCGATGATAGGCGGCGGAATAGAGCCGCAAGTGTACAGCGGAAAACAACGCGAGAAGCCACAGAAGCGAGAACAAGTGCATACAGTGATTTCAACAGAGGGAAACGGGAAAAGTGTAGCGTCATGTGTTTTGTGCGGACGAGGACATTTACTACAAACGTGCCAGGAATACATAGAGTGTAGTATTTCGGAAAGATGGGACATAGTGAAGCGAAAGAATTTGTGTTTTTCGTGTTTATCGAACACTCATCGGGCGATAAAGTGTAGAAATGTAAAAAAGTGCGGCCTCGATGGATGTCGCCGAACACATCACAAGACATTACACGACAGAAATAGTGCCGATATCAGTGAAGCTCGGTCTAGCGCCGATATACGAGCGCCAGATAATAATGCCCGCCGCAACACGCCTGCAGCGGCGGGCGCCGGGGGGAAACAGACCGACCGCGAACGAAACCCGCGCCGCGAGTTCAAATGAAAGAAACTACGATTACGGCCACAGTTCGCGGACGAATAATATAGTGACGAGCACCTACGCTCGGGAGGAACCGGTCCTCCTAAAAGTGATTCCCGTCATGTTAAGTGGTCCGCGAGGACGAGTGAACGCGTACGCGTTACTAGATGAGGGATCAACCGTGACATTGATTGACGCAAAAATAGCAAACGACATCGGCGCGCCGGGAGAGACTCGAGGATTAAAAATCCACGGTGCCGGCGGAATGTGCGTAACAGATAGTGCATCAAGAAAAGTCACAATTAAAGTGCGCGGAGTTACGGAAGATTTATTCACTCTCCGCGCAAACACAATACAGAAGCTGAGTCTGCCGCTACAGCCCGTGATTGAAGGGGAAGGCAGGATGCGACAAGTGTGCCCGCAGTTACTCATCGGCCAAGATAACGCCTCTCTCATAGTGACGAGAGAGGCACGGAGATGCGGGGAATACATCGCCTCAGTGACAGCCTTAGGAAAGGTGATACACGGTGGGCGGACACGCCAGACTAACGCCAGCATACTAATGGCGCTTAGTACAGAACAGAGACTAGAAAATCTAGTTAAACAAAATTACGCCGTCGACGCGTTAGGTATAAGTTCGACAGCCAAGATATCGCGTCAGGAGGCGCGAGCCACAGAAACCATGAGAGCCACGACACGTTTCCTACCGCAAGGACAGTACGAGACAGGGCTACTGTGGAAAGACAATCGAATATGTTTACCGGATAATCGCCGTACAGCGCTGAATCGATTTTTAAGCATAGAGAAAAAGTTCAGTAAAAACAGTGAATTCGCCGCGGCTTACAAGTTAAAGATTAAAGAATATCTAGACAAGGGGTATGCCCGGGAACTGACGCTGGCTGAAAGACAAGACACTGCGAGTGGGCTTTGGTTTTTGCCGCATTTCGCAGTGACGAACGTGAATAAACCGGATAAAATACGGATAGTATTTGACGCCGCCAGCCGCTGCAACGGGAAGTCATTGAACGACATGTTGGCCAACGGCCCGGACCTTCTCTCATCGCTTATGGGAAATATAATGCGATTTCGCGAGGGAAAGATCGCGCTGGCAGCAGATATAAGGGAGATGTTTCTCCAAATTAAAATAAGAAAAGAAGACCAGAGGGCGCAGCTGTTCCTCTGGCGCGATAGTCCCGAAGAAGAAATTCGGGAAATGATTATGACGTCGATGACGTTCGGCGCGGCGTGTTCACCGAGCAGCGCACAGTACGTGAGAAATCAAGTCGCAGAAGATCACGGGCAAGAGATGGCCGCCGCCAGGGATGCTGTGCGAAATAAATTCTACATGGACGACTATATGGATGCCGTAGACAGTGCAACAGAGGCGATACAACTGCGCCACGATGTCAGCGAACTACTACGGCGGGGCGGATTCATCCTCGCGAATTGGGCGAGTAATGATCCTCCGTAATGGAAGCGATTCCTTCAAGTCTGAGAGGGAAAAGCGCACGCGAAATAATTAGCGGAACCTCCGTGACAGAGAGGGTCCTCGGCATCAAATGGGACCCGGTGACAGACGAGTTTCAATTTAAATTTAAAGTGTCACGGGAGGTTCCAACAGAGAGGCCTACAAAACGGCAGATGCTAAGTGAAGTTATGAGCATTTTCGATCCACTCGGTTTCGTAGGGTGTTTGACAATACGCCCGCGAATACTGCTACAAGATGTGTGGCGCTCCCACATAGAGTGGGACGAACAAGTGAATGAAGAACACGCAGAGAAATGGCGCACTTGGGTGGACATATTACGCAATACCGAGTGCGCTATACCGCGGCGCGTATCGAGCGCCAATGGCCAGCCAGTAGAGCTGCACGTATTTTCCGATGCCTCGGAGCAAGCGAGCTGCGCCGTAGCCTACATCGTGGAGGAGAACGCCGCCGGAAGGAATGCGACGTTCATGGCTAGCAAGTGCCGAGTTAGCCCGCTACGAGCGCTATCAATTCCACGCCTGGAATTACAAGCCGCGCTCATGGCCGCACGACTGGCGGCCACAATCAAGAAAGAATGCGGAAGTAATATACGCGATACCTACTACTGGACAGATTCTACTACGGTGCTGTGCTGGGTCCAGAGTGATTCGCGCATCTTCACGCCATTTGTAGCCCACCGCCTAGGGGAAATAGATGAGCTAACGAACGCTCAAGAGTGGCGGTGGGTACCAGGAAAGAAGAACCCCGCTGATCTCGGGACGCGGGACGGCGAGATACCAGACATCTCCCCGGCCGGCATGTGGTTCAGTGGGCCGAGTTTCATAAAGAAAAATAAAAGTCAATGGCCGCCGCTCAAGGTAATAACGGCGACCCCGGATACAAGCAGTGAAATAAAGTGTGCGAACAGTGCCATCGTGATGACAGCCCTCCCGGACGAAAGAAGATTTTCCTCCTGGCGGAGACTGATCAGGACTACAGCGTGGGTGTTGCGCTTCATAAACCGCTGCAGGAAAAAGAATACAGGAAGCGCGACACTCATCGCCCCGGAACTCAAGGCATCAGAGAGGGCGTGGATACTCATAAGCCAGACAGACAGTTACCACGCCGAGATAGCCGCAATTAGACGGGGGGAGTGCCTCCCGCGGAACAGCCGCCTGCTGGGCCTCACTCCCTACCTCGATAAAGATAGCGTCCTCAGAATGGGGACGCGAATTATGGAAGCCCCCGCGGTGAGCGAGCAACTAAAGGCGCCCGTCATACTGGACGGAGCGCACGCCTATACGCGTCTATTGATAAGGCATTATCACGAGTCGCGGCAACACGCAAGTACAGAGCGGACACTCAGCGAACTCAGACAACAGTTCTTTATAACACGATTACGGACAAATATAAGGAAAATTATATACGAGTGCCGCTACTGTCGAATACAGAAGGCCCGCCCGCAGCCTCCGCTCATGGGACAGCTGCCTGCCGGCCGACTCGATCATCACGTAAGGCCTTTTACCCACTGTGGGGTGGACATGTTCGGGCCCGTATACGTAACTATCGGAAGACGCCGGGAGAAACGATACGGGGCCCTGTTTACGTGCATGGTTACGAGGGCCGTGCATATTGAAATTACACCGTCGTTGAGTACTGACTCGACGGTGCAGGCCCTCAGAAGGATGGCGGCCCGCAGAGGACATCCGACAACGCTCTACTCGGACAACGGGACGAACTTCAGAGGCGCAGACAAAGAGATGGCGGCCGCCATGAAGGAACTAGCCCACGATCCCGAACTACAGAACGAGGCGACAAGGAGAGGGATCAAATGGGTGTTCAACCCGCCATCGGCGCCACACATGGGGGGAGCCTGGGAACGGCTCGTCCGGTCGATAAAGGGGGCGCTTATGGTGATTCTAAAGGAACAAGCCCCCCGAGAGGAAACGCTAATGACAGCGATAGCGGAGGCCGAGTACACAGTAAACACTCGGCCCCTAACCCACGTCTCGCTTGATAGCCGAGACGACGCTCCGCTGACTCCGATGCACTTTCTCATCGGGTCGAGCGGGGCCCAGCCGCATCTGGCCGATTACAGAGACGCGCCGCCCGAACTGTGCCTCAGAAAACAATGGCGGGTGGCGCAGAAACTAGCCGACGCATTTTGGAAAAGATGGATGAGGGAATATCTCCCGACGTTGGCACAGCGACGGAAGTGGCAACAGGCCGCCACACCGATCATGGTCGATGACCTGGTCATAATAACGGACGCCGCCCTCCCGCGGAATGAATGGCCGCGGGGACGCGTCATAGCAGTCACACCAGGGAAGGATGGACAAGTCAGGAGCGCCCGGGTCCAGACAGCCACCGGAACCTACACACGACCCGCCGTCAAGCTCGCCGTGTTGCAAATCAAGGACGACGTCGGCGCAGAGATGCCTCCTCGGCAGGGGGGAGTGTTGCCGACGTAAAAGTACATGCACCAACTTGGCGGCCCTTCCTGGGGTTTTAATGTAGCATAGGAGGCTTCAGTATGTGTAAGCGATCTACCACCTCCTCAATAAAGACTAGTATTTGTCACTTTCGGGGGTGGTGATCGCCATACTGAAGCCCACATATAGATTAGAATTCATGAAAATATTTGTATGCCCATAATGTGTTTTTATGTTGTTCTGTATAAGTGTTGATCGCCGCGCGGTCGGCGGGGAACTGCGGCCGGTAGCGGGAGGGTGGGGACCTTATACGTGGCGCGAGAGAGACCGATAGAGCCGGCAAATGTGCTCGCTATCTCTCTCGCCGCGTGATTGGTCAACCTAGCACCGCCCGCTATTGGCCTAGCCCACCGCCGCACGGCAAAATGTTGTATATATAGCCCCGCCGGGGAAAAATAAAGTCAGTCATCTCACCACACTACTAAGGCTTTCTACTCTCCACTTCACCTCCCTACCTCGCTTCAAACCGGACCTCATCGCCACCTGGATTCGAACACCGCTACCCCCCTGGACTTGGAACTCGGATACTCTTTGGATTGGATTTTGGACCCCGGATAATTTGGACCCTTGGATACTTCCCCGGAACACACCCCGCCGTTCCCACCGACGGAGAGATACCGGCCTTACAACCCGGTTGCCTGACTCAGGATTGCGGCCGCCAGCGCTACTCGCTAGCGACCCCGCAAGGGATCTCTAGGCGACGATACCTCCCCCGGAGCTTATCGTTCGTCGGCCGAGGCCCGCCTACGCCCGGCCACTCTGCGTTTGACACCAGCACCTATAGAAATACAGTTCTTGTGACGGGCGCGATTGCTACGGACGAAGCAGTGATCCGCCGCGTCTGTTACAAACAGTATTTAAAAAAAAAATCTGGCTGAAGAAAATAAATATAGAAAAAACAAAAAATACATTGGAATGACATATTAAATATAAGAAAAATCTGCCTGTAGAAAATAAGGATAGAAGAAATAAAAAAAAATTGAATGTCATTTTAACAACAACAACACATTTTAAATATAAATATAATATTTAAATAACATTGTACAGTCCTCCTAAGAACAATTTTCCTTAAAGAGGGAGAGTTTGAAACTATTTTTTTACCATCACCGTAGAGTATTCAAAGTTTTTTTTTAAAATACATAAGTTACATGCAGAGTTAAAGGGGATGCAATGAACGCCATGTCCGAAAAAAGACGTAAAAAGTCGGTAAGTGGTTAAATACAAATATTTACTAACATTAATACAAATGTTTAACCACAAAGCTAATGCTTTCAATATGTCCAGATTATAAATGTATATATAAAAGTCGGATAATTTATATAGCGCCATTTTTGTGGAAATCACCTTAAGGGCGCTGTACAATTAATAAATATCCCAGTACGTCTTGCAGCTACAGAGCGCATGGACGGTTGGGATTTTAGTTCCTCGTTTTCAATTAGGATCTATAAAAAAATATAACAGATAGGAGCTAGATTACAGGACGTCTTGTAGCTACAGAGCGCATAAACAGTTAGAAATTTAGCAGCCATTTACACATTTAAAAAAATGACAAAAAAATTTAGCGTATTAAAAATATAAAATAATAATAATAATTGAACATAAATAACACATTAAATTGCCTTGACTTTAAATATGCAAAGGATTACGTTATGAGTATAGTTGTTTTAAAAACGCATGTAATTTAAAAGGCTACACAGCATCAAACGAACAGAGTATACAGACTTGAAGCCGTGTGAGGATTTTATTGAATTTTCTACTCGCAAACATTATGAAAATTTTTCTGTTATAAATACGTTGGTATATTTTTAAGGACACCGCTACGTACCCAAATCTACGTAATCGCAAAACGTAGATAAATCATTATTAGTGTTTGAATTTTTGCGTGTATGAATTGATTGTTTTTTTTTATAACAAAAAAGCGGTTTTAAAGCATCGATTCTAAGTGGGAGTCATAATCTATCGAAAAATAGAGCACGCATGAAAAATATTTCGACTAAATAATGAATTCTGAACGACAGTATTTTGAGTTTGTCTAAGTACCCAGTGAATAAGCTGCTAAGTTTTTTTTTATTCCCTTTTCAAAAATATTATTTACGCATATCCCTGAAATTCCAAATCCAATCAATTAAAGTATTACATAAAAACTCATATTTTCCATATAAATTAAAATACAAAGCGCACTTCCACTTATTTGAGCAATTAGCGCTTTCGTCACTGTAGTTCACCAGTTTGAAGATATCCGTTAGAGGGTGAAAGCGCTAATTGGTCAAATAAATAAACGGAGCTTTACAAGTATTTTAATTTATATCCAATATGGAAATAAAATTGATTACCTTGATAATACTGGAATTCCAGAAAGAATTGTCAAAAAATAACATAAATCCTATTTTAATTTTTAGGTGATAATCTACCGGAAAATTAACTAACTTCGTTTTATTAACTCTTCAAGTACGACGGTGACCATAATATAGTCATAGAGGACACTGTCGCCAAACACTACCCTCACTCCGGTGTCAATGAACCTATTTTATACTACGCGGTGAATAAACCGGCTGTGGGTCACGCATAATTAAAAATACATTATTTGTCGTTTTATATTTCTGTATTTTTTTATTTCTTGCATGGATAAACTACAGTTTTCATTTTATTATAACATTGTTGTTTTTATTTATTTAAAAAAAACTGTTTTTTATTTTAACTAGGCATTTTTTATTCAATAAATTATGAAGCTATGGAAAAAAGAAACAATAAAAACTTTCTTCGAAAAACAATTTTAAAAATCGATATGAACTGAGATTGAAAAAAAAAAATTTTTTTTGGGGCATAGCATAAAATTTATTTTTACGAAGGGATATCTTTCTGCATTGCGATGGCTTAGAACTTAAATATTGTACCTCCATAAATCAATATACTGAAAAAATCGCATTTGAAGTTTTGCACATCTTGGAAGAGTAGATTTTATTTAATAGAAATAAGGTTTTGTATCTGATGTAAATAAAATATTAACTTTTGTTTGGCATAAAGATAAATATATTGTTATGGAGATACTATATCTGTGCTTTTAAAAATATTGTCTACAGGATTAACAACATATTTTATTAAATATATATCTTAAGATTGGTAGGCGTAGGAGATTAAATATTTAAACATATAAAAATATAGGTTAAACTGAATACTTTTCAGTACTTAACTCATTTTCGGCAAAAATCCGATTTACAATATTTTAGTTATAAGGCACCAGCCTAAAAATGTTACAAAAACTATGAAACTGAGTGTTAAGAACTTAAACGCATTTTTAACCCACCTATCTCAGCGCAAACGCAAGGCACTACTAAAACAAAGCAAACTATCGATACGTCAGTCTTTTTACTCTAGTTTCTGAATGGAATGGGATGCGACGCGTCGGTGTCAATTCTATAAGAAGAGAGCTTTTAAAACTGTGCCTGTGTCTCACATCCAGAGGTTCATTGACACCCGGTTGAGTAAATATGGTTATGGTTACTATATTTGAGGCCCGAAAGATATGTTCTATGCGATATGCCACAATAGAATAAACCATCTGCGGAATTATTGGCGAATTTATCCCCTCTTCATTTCTCCTTTGTATCTGTACATATTTACAATAAATTGTTATTTTTACATTGTTTATGATTGATTTGTATATATGGTGAAATTGGTTCTTCAGTATTCAGTGTTTTTATTATTATAACTGGAACGAGGTGAATAATGTGATAAGAGAGAAGTTATGTATTCTAGAAGTGTGTACACGTTATGTACTACTTACTCGTTTCTATCCTAAGTAGGTGTTGCCACAATATTCGATCGATAACTCATTATCTCTAAGCAATTTGCCAAACTTGTACTCAATCATATATTATGTGGGAAGAGATTTCCCATTTACCTGTCGAATTCACTGACACTGGAGAATTTTTTTTGAAATAGCCTTTATTAATTTGTTTTGATAGATATTCGTAATAGTGTTAAGCAAAAATTTCAATACCAAATTTTCTTTATATGTATTGGTATGTCCAAATGTTTGATGCCTAGGCTGAATTTTATTCCACAGGGAGTTTTAAAGATTATCATTTATTAAAACAAAGAACGAAAATATTTTTGAGAAGGCATATGGAAGTCTAGGCATTTACAGGGATTTTTAACCGTCATTGGCTGATTTGAAATTAGTTGGTTAAATTGGATGTTTAAAAACTTTGCGACTTAAATTTATTTTTTATTTTTTAAAATTAATATTTGCGTTCTTATGATTTACCCAAATATTTAATTTTTAGGGCCATTTTCAACGAGTTATCGTAGGTAGAACCCTCGGAGATAGGATATAAAATGAAGAGATTCGCCGAACGTGAAACATAGAGAACATTGTGAGGTGGAGTAGTTTAGAGAAGACGATTCTAGAGAGACCACCACGTTGAGAGGATGGACCCAAGGAAGATTCCTAAGATTGTTATGTACAAGATCCCAGAAGGACGCCAACCACCAGGACGACCGCCAAAGAGACGGAGGGATAGTCGGACATCTCCATTGCAGGATAAAGACTAATATTCTGTCAAACAGATCGCAAGATTTATAGAATAAGAAGTAAAAAGATGTTTCAAAGTGGTGAATCCCAGTCATTGATATTGACTCCATACTCTCATCTCAGAAATTTTTTCTCTTGTTTGAAATCGAAAAGCAATCAAAATTGAACATCTCTTTAATATCAAGAATGAGAATAGGACATTGTCTCGTTGCCTCGCATTTATCGAGAATAGGTGTCTTTACTTCGGCAATGTGTCTTTGTGAAAATGACGATGAGACATTAGATCATCTGTTTTTTGACTGTCCCCTCTACGAAAGAAGCGAATTCCTTCAAAATATATGTGAAGAATATAATACGTTCCCTCTTAACGTAAAATTTTTACTAGCCCAGAATGATTTGGATACTTATTTACTTCTGACTAAATTCTTAAGGACAAATAATAAAAATATTTGAATTTGTTAAATATTATTTGCATAATTTAATTAATAAGTCTAATTGAATGTCCCTCTTTACTTTTGGCCCAAAATTTCATTTTATGTTTACGTTTACTTTATACAGTAATAATATTTTATTGTCACATAACTCTTTCATACTGATTTTAACTACCTATTATATTATACTTTTTCGTGGGTATGGGTTTTTTTTTGTCGTTCACTGAAGCGTATATTCTTTAAATTTCTTATTCTTGTTTCTAAGAGCCAAAATCACTCGCAAACGAGTGGAGGCGTATAAAAAAAAAAAAAAAAAAAAAATGAATTCTCGGTGAAAGATAAACTGAAGTTTTAGCATTATCAGATTACCTAATGATAGGCCAAAAGGTCATTGAATGCCTAGTCTTGCAAATTCCTTTTACCAAGTGGTTTATTTTTGTCGAAACTCATAAAAATACCGTACCTGTCTAAAAAGATTTGAATACACTTAAAACATGAAGTTGAACAGCAACACTTTGTTTTAGTGCATGAAGCTGCTGGAAGTTAGACGATTTTACAAAGCTGTAAAGGACAACCTCCAAATTATTCACGAGACGGAATATATTTATTTTAAAAAATGTTGTTTTTCACTAATACATTAATGAAAACCTATTATTTTTAGTAGGTAATTCTAGTCTTTCTCTTAACACATTTTGGAAAATTCGTAAAATATTATACATAAATAAAAACAATTGTAAAAATTTGGGCCGAAAGAATACGAATTTATTGGAGAAATAGAATATGAAAATTCAGTTAAATACGTTAAGAAAGCCTTTAAAATTAGGTAAAATTCAACAAAGTTGAGACATTGTTCTAAATAGAAAGGTGATATATTCATATTTCAATATGCGGGCTCGCTTGTACCTATGAATATTGAAAGCATTCGTTCAATCAATTATACAGGTAATTAGTCTAATTATTTGGGCTGTCGCAATTATACAGACGAGTTCATACAATATTTAAACAGCATTGATGTGTCTTACAATTGGATTTAGTATTACTACAAAAGGGATTTGAAGGAAAATATGGTCTGATTAATTATTCATCATCGTCATCGTTTCCAAATCTGCACCCAGTAGTCCGTAGGGCACTGCATTGGCACTACAATTTAGCAAATATTATGCAAATACGGTAGGGTATTTTCAAGTCAATCTGAGCGAGGATTTCATGGGAATCCATATAAAAGTTAGATATTCGTGCCATACGATATTTCTTATGCATTTCAGTATAGGACGCTGTAGCTTGAGATATTTTAAAACCTACTTCAAAAAAATATTTAACCTTTATGTTTTACTAACTGAGACATATTATATGTTCTTATCATCAGAAATTATACTTATGTTCTTAATTACTCGTGTTACTATTTAAATAATGAAATTTGGAAAAAAAAATATTATCTGAGATAAATTTCTGAGATGCTAGCTTGCTTTATAATTCATTTTCTGATTTAGCCACTATGGTTTTATCGTCGGCGTAGCATGTGACATCAATACCATTACTAATACCACTTTCGGACAAAGAGAATTTTAGCATTGTGTTATTAAAATCTATAACTTACTTCCACTGTCTATTAAAACAATTAGAAATGAGAAAATGTTCAAAAAGGCTATAAAAAAAATTGTAGTGGAGCTGGGTAAAAGTAAGACAGATTGTATCATTCGCTCAAACCAATACTGAATAAACTGCTCTAGAAATGTACAGTTTATGTTATGTTTTTGTTATTTTATTGTACGTTTCATAATATAAATAATATAGGTGTACATAAACTAAATATAAACTTAAATACGTAGTGCTTAAAACTTTCTGAACATTTTGTTAAGTATCTCTGTATGTTAAATCATTTTGGTTTATTCTCATATGTAAAAACGTTTGAAAAAAGTATATTGTTAGGTGTTCTTGGCACGGGTAACTCTAGAGAGGTCACTTTATTTTGTTATTAATCTTTGTTTATGATGGAAAAACAAATTATATACAAATAACAAATGACCTTATATCCCTAAGTCCTAGATTTACCACTTCTATTCCTGAAAGCGTTTTTATTTATTTATTTTGTTTGTGTAGGAAAAGTTTTTTGGTTTGCATATTGTTGAGATATATTCATGCAAATTATTTGACATTAACATTAAATGCCGCCTATATATCGTCTGTATAACATATATTCTCCTTAACAGATGTGAATCGTAGCATCTCACTAGGGCCCTAGGGCCCTAGGGCCCAAAACGGCAAAATTCTGAGTGTTTCAGAAAAATCTTGGGTATGTGGTGGTTTGACTTTGTAAGGAATGAAATAAGGGAAAGGACGCAGCAACATCCAGTGACAACTGTTATCAATACGGCGATACGGGTGGCTTGCCTTCTGAGAGCCTTAACCACGCTTGCCTACTTTACAAGGCATCAGGTTCTCGGCGTCCTAGACGTCCGGGCTGACTGTTCGTTGGCAGTTCCAGTCAGAACTACGGGACGCGAACTTGACTTGGGGGCTGGCAGCCGACAGAGATGTCTGGAGAATCTTCGTAGATACCAGATGCTCCAACTAGGGAGCGGACATGGAATGATGATGTGATATATTTAGTTATACTCGTAAAGGTGTTAAACTTCCTTGGTTTCTTTTTTACTCTTAATAAGTCCTTTTTGAAATAAATGGTACATATGATTTAATTCCCGAATTGAATTGTAGGAAGTTGTAGGGAATGTTATTAATTTGTATTGTATTTTGCACAAAAATATTAAAACCACCAAAACCCTTCGAAATTTAAATTCTAAAATTTGAATCGGGTTGTGGTCCCGTGGCTAGTGTTGCGGACTCACGGATCAGAGGTTCGAGGTTTGAACCCCACTCTGGCTCAACTTGATTTACGTTTTCTAATAGTGAGTTATTCACAACTCGTTGAAAATGGCCACAAAAAATGTAATATTTGGGTAAATTATAAAAACGCTAATATTTTTTTATTTTTTTTAAAGTTTAATTTTAACCGATCATTGCGTTTTCGTCAAAATGGGTAAAATTAGTTATTTTGTCTTACTTTTGTAATGCAACCCATTTTCTCTCCTTTATTATTATTATTTTAATTATACGAGTAATTATTTAAAATAAAACATTATTTAACTTTGCTTCTTAAGGTGCAACAGCCTCTATTGAAGTTTTTGTTTCGCAAAGAGGAAGTTCAGTGGGTTTCTTATATGCCTTTTATTTTATAGACTTTTAAATTAACCTCATTCAATAAATTTTTAAAAATAAAATTATAAAAAAAAAAATGTTTTATAATTTTGAAACTACTCCTCTTGTGACTTCACATTCTCGCCGGCGAGTTCAGCTGATATTTATAAGTAGAGCCCTGTAGCGTAAAAATACACTAAACGTAGAAGGATGAAGCTACCGGAAACCAGAAACCAGAAACCAACCAAAACATGTAACAAAGCTGTAATTTATTAGTTGATTTTAAAGAACTCGTGACGTAGTTCAAAGCGGTGCGTTTTTGTTTAAACCACTTTTATTAATATTTTTACACATTTTTGAGAAATTTCAAATTACAATTAAATGCTCTAATTTTTACTTCGTATAAGTAAACATTTTTCAATTTCCCACGTTTTCAACTTTTTTATGAAAGATTGATTTTTTTGAAGTGAAAAAAGAACGTTCAGAGAAAAACATGTATTAATGTTTTGTCCGTTTTTATCAGATCAAGTGTTTTTTTTTATATGACATGTCAAAGTTATTTTGGACTCGAGTCATGCAATCAGATCAATTAATTACACTTTAGAAATTTGCAAAAATCAAATCAATATCCTTACGATTTTTAAAGTCATTTTGAGGAAAAAATTTAAATATTAAAGCGTTATATTACCGGACTAAGCGGCAGTTAGTAAAAAAAATTCTTGCTGGTTTATGCGCTTTTTATTATGAAAACAATATTATTCTTGCTTTGAAATTAATAAAAATTGTCCAAGGACTTTTTGAAAACTCACTTTTCAATAATTTTTCTTTGACTTTTTAAAATTTATTTTTCGTCAAATGGTGAATAAAAAATCGTGAATGAAATGAAATAAAAAATACCTAATTTATTACGTGTTTTGGCTTGCTGGAACGCCTCCCAAATTTCTCTGTAGTATAGCATTAGTGAGTAGTTCTCAAATCAGATTACGAGGGTGTCTTTTATTTACCCCTAAAAGCGAGTATTTATGTTACGCTTTTATCTGTGTTGACAGATAATGTTGTGTCTAGAGGAAAAGTTTTTACCCTGTTTTAAATCCTGCCACTCATATACTAACTTGGTAATTTGTAACTTTATCCCGAGATGTACATTAAATTAAATTTACTTCTTGGTAAGTCCCAATATTTTTGAAAGGATTATTAACAAAATGCCTAACATTTATTTCGTAGTTTAAATATATTTTCATAAATATATTGTTGTTATCAGTTTAAAACATTTATCGTCGCTTTCGTTCCCTTATCCACAAATGATGGTACATAGAACACTGGGTTGGTGCACCAATTGCACCAATTTTTCATTAATCGTAAAAAAATGTATTGAAACATAATTTAAAGATTTAAATCCTTATGAACTATTGATTGATGATCCAATTAATTTTATATGCGTTAATGTAGGATCCCGAGTAATTAATTTTAAAAGTATCACTTTTTACGCCTTGTATTAGTTTGTAACGTTATAGAATAATTAAATGGGCGGCCTCCGTGGTGTAGTGGTCAAGACGCTTGACTCACAAACGAAAGGTTCCGGGTTCGATTCCCGGTGAGAACACAAAAATTAAATGTGATTTTCTCAAGCCCAGTTCTGTGCTGTAATTCACCACGAAATTGGGCCTCCTGGTCTGTTGTGGTGCAAAAAAAAAGCAGTTTTTTGGTTGAAAAATTATGCCTTGAATCAATCGGAACATTGTCTTCTACTATATAACAATATGTTGTACAAACAGATATTTTATTTTTATTGTAATATTAATAACTAAAATTTTAATAATAAGGGTACTAAAATAACAAATGTCAATCGAAATTCTATGTATGTATTTAGTATAAAGACGAAGTGCACTGTTTTGTAATTTTGAAATTACTCTATCATTAGTTCGGTTGTGATGCGAAAGAACTTGTGACGTAGTTCAAAGTGGATAATTTTCATTATTTTTTTCATTCATATTTGAGAAACTTCGCCGTACAATTAAACGCTGTAATTTTTACCGCGTGTAAGAAAACATTTTTTTTCCATATTTCTGTAGCATCGAACTTCTTTATAATGTTATTATTAAAAGTCTTTTGTTTTTTAAAAATTAAATACATAAAAGTTTTATATGTCTTCAACAAGACAAAGAATAAAGATTTTTTAAAATAGGCCAATTAGAGAACTCTCAGTTTAATTAAAATGAATACGGGGGGAAAAATAAGGGAGAAATGGCCTTCAAAATTAAATGAAATATTTCTACAGCTCAGATGATAGACACTACAACGTGACTGTGTGCAAATGAAATTCAACGCATGTGGAATTGTATTCATGACTATTTACAAATAGTACGTTTTTTTTATGTATGTATTTTTGACGAAATTAAATATGATATTGATTGATATTTATTTTTATTGATACTCATTTATGTAAAAATGAATTATAAAAATGATAATATGAATAAAGTGAAAATTGTTAATTGTTGTTTTAGTATTTTCTATAGGAAAACCGTAACGAACTCATAGTAACACGAAAAAACAAGAGACTTTAATGTTAGTTTTTCGACCTCTACTACGATAAATAATAACACGATATAGAGTATATTCCACTGTAGATAGATAAATATCATCGTCATCGTTACCTTTCCGCACCTAGTGGTGCATAGGGCACTGCATTGGTACTTCAATCGCAGCGTATTCATATTTTTGTTACATGAAGGTAAGGTGATCAGTCTTACGATTCAGGTACCAGTTCAGGGACTATGAAATATTCTAGTGTTAAAACACCCATTTAAATAAATAAAATTTATAGATAAATATGGATATAATATATTTAAAAAAACTCACTAAAATATGCAGAATCTGATATTTGTAACTGAAAAGAATACACATAAACATCATAAGTATCAAAGTACCAAATAGATGGACAAGATTGCATTCTACTTTTGTTGTGGCGTCTGGTAGACGTAGTTATCTTGTAAATTCTCCAATCATCAGACAACACCGGCTCCGAAACGAGTATGAAAAAATTGATATGTTTCGTTTTTTATTGTAATTTTTTAGATAAAAAATGCTTTCGGCGACAAAATCAAAATAACTTGCATCATTCAAATGCTGTGAAAATCACTTGTACTTTTTGTATTTTTTACTTACCCACACATAAATAATACCTACAGTACACCTAATTTTTTTGCCTATAACTGTTTTAATTTTTCAAAAACATTTAATTGTGTACCTACTTACCTGCTTTTTTGTAATATTTTCTATTTATTAATGTATATTTATAAAGTATTATGTAATCAGATACATTTAAAAAAAACTGCTTATCAGATATATATTTATTAGACGTACACATTGATTTATTATACCATAAATCATCATAATTCCCTTTCCGTACCTAATGCTGCAAAGGGCACTGCATTGGTGCACCAATCACAGCGTATCTTGATAGTTTTTGTTACATGATGATAAGATGATCAATCTTACGCTTCAGGTACCAGTCCAGGGACTATAAAATATTCTAGTGTAAAAACACGCTCTTAAATAAATATTTCATTTAAACCATGTCGGGAATCGACCCGAGACCTCTTGCATGATAGGTAAACACGCTGATCATTACACCACGAGACCGACAATATTATACAATGAATCGCTTAAATTATAATTTTGTGCCTGTCATGTAAAAATAAGTAAAAAATAAACGAACGAAATCATAATAATACGATTTTCTTGAATTGAGACGTGAAATTTTAGTAAAGCTCTAGGGTTGGATCATTGAATTTGAAATTGGTTTCAACAAAAAAGATAATAAATTGACGTTATCAGCACCTATGTACACATAATACGATTGTATGAATAACTTCCTTGTTCAGTTCTAGAGTATAAAGCTGGGTCTCGTTCAGATAACATTTTTGCACTCAAAGCTTTTCATGGTCTTATGGGTCAGATTTCAATGTCACGATCTTGACCTGTTTCATGGAAGCCCTTCCGCTGAAGAGCGAGCTAAGTATTTAAAGCGGGCGATACTATCTCAATACTCGTTCGGGAAACTAAAATCGAATAATTTGGGGCGATAGATTCCGGAAAAACGTCGTGCCGGATCATTTATATTCGTTATCAGATGAACACCGGGAAAACGCGCTCCATTTGCAAAAGTCATCGGCTCGTTCCCGCGTTTTCAGCCGTGTATCGGGTTGTCATGGAGACGACCCTGTCCGCTCACGGCGCCTTTCTTTAGCCAGTCGCCTCCTCGAGTCGGGAACGGCAGGTCGCGCTCGCAAATGACGCGATAACTCATCGATAAACAATAACATTGATGAAATAAATCAGCGTCAATCTTCGTTCCGCGATGCTCCGCTAACTTCGGAGTGGTTCGTTAGTTTGGTGCGCCTAAATAAACCGGGTAGGTACTTAAAGCGCGCTCGACCGGCGCCGCGGCGCGCGCCAAAAATGTGGAGGGAAAGCGAACAACGCGTCTTTTTTTGCCGCGATTTATTTGTTTTTAGAGAAAAATTGACGTCTTCTTTTGTTTTTCATTTGACTTGGTTAAGTTTTCTAACTAAGTTAAGTGATGCATAGACATTCCCAAGCTCACACACAACACAGATGGCCTCTAGACACGTGTTCAGGTAAACATCGCAAACACTGTTTATATTTGTATCACACAAACGTAATGCTTTTCTTATGTATACATACTTGTTATCTTTGAACATATACGTGTGTAAACTAGGAAACATTTAATCGAACCATAAAATAACAATTTGTGAAGAAAAAATCTATTTTTAACTTTAGCATCGAGACGACTCCGAAATAATATGTACAATTCTGCAATAGAAATATAAGGAATATCCCACGGCGAAAAAAGTCAACACAGTTTAAGCGAATCGTTTCAAACCTCGCAAATTACTAGCTTTATTTATTTATTATATTTACGACCTAAGCCAGTTACAAAAGATACGTGGAGAAACATGTGCATAAGAAACTTAATAAAACAAACATGAAGCTTTTTATCAGTGACAAACTAGGGCAATAAAATGATGATTTACGATATATTCATAAACTCGATTATTGCACAAGACTAACTAACTAACTAACTTATTCCAGTCCATCTTCATCCCATACTGTGTTAATGGCGAACAGATCTACGAAAAGCCGGAAGATCTATTCCAAAGAATTCCAAGTTGTGTGACGAAATGACTAATATACGTACTCTGGACATTGGGGTAAACAGTTTGATCTTTACTTCTGGTGACACGGTTGGAAACATGAAAATAAATTGATTGCAACAGAGATAGGACGTCACTTATCACTTTAAGTACTTTGAAAATGTACATAAGGTCCATCTCCGTTCTACGTTTCTCCAATGAAGAAAAATTGAGATATTGCTACATTTCAAAATAGGAATAATTACCCCCATTTTGAATGAATGTATTTTTTTTAATTTAGGATACAGAATAACGTGTAAAAATTTAAGATCTTTCATAAATTATGCTTTACTCTAATGGACTTGTATAGTTTCCATATTATTTTACATGCCAGTGCAGGTTATCTCTATTTATATAATTATTAATTATCTGCATTTAAATATACAACAATAATTAGAAGACAAAAATAATGATCAAAAAATTACAAGGGAAATAGAGAACACGTTAGAGAAGGGAATATGGAAGTCTAGGCTTTTACAGGGCTTATGCTACATCCCAATTTCTCAAATTCTTACACCTGTTGATTCTAGTGAATTTCCATCTTTGTTGTTATTTGTCAATCTTAATGACTATGGGGTGAAATCCAATCTTTTGTCTACGAACATTTGGACATACTCAAAATAAAGTAACAAAAATAATACATGTATCATTATCATATCCCTTTCGCACCTGGTGCATAAGACACTGCATTTAATTTACTTTATTTTATAAATGAATTCAACAAAAATAGATACTTTAAAACACACAATTTTTTGGTTGTTACAGTGTTTTAGTCGATACAATTTAACATGCATATTTATTTATTCATTCAAAATTACACTTGTTTAAATGTTAATGAACAAATTAAGGCTTTTTAGGCTATGCCTGTGTCAAGCCATAATAATAAATAATAAAAAATACATAGTCAAATTAATACGATTAAATTATAATGACATGTGATGCAAAAGAATAAAAATGTATAAGTAATAAATAATAAAATTCCAAAGAATATTATTTTAAAAAGATAATCAGATATAAATATTAAAATACAAATTTAGATTCATGCATAATAAAATATACGAAATAAGAGTATTATTGAAATCAATAGAAAAAGAATATATTTATAAAAACAAAATTAAAATGATAATTAAGATATGGTTTCTAAATACTCACTCTATACTATTGTAAGAAATAGGAGTTATATGCTAAATAAGAGTAAAGACTAAAGTAAATAACACAAAAATACGTAGTGAAAAAACATAAAAATATCAAGATATATAAAAAGCAAATAAAAGTAAAAGTATGGAAAGAAAGCAGATTTGTAAATTTTTGCTAATTGCTTATCTCGAACTTTAAAAAAATTGACTTTAAATTATATCTTCAATTAAACATTACACAAAATAAATGGAATTACATTTTTTGGTTTGTTTAATGAATATTTTTAAAAATCTTATACAATATCCAAAATAAGTTAAGCGTGTGAAATTGTTAATTAAGATTTATTTCAACGAGATTATTCGCAAAAATTGGGAGAGTACCATGAAAATATGTCGATTGTGTTATTTCGGCAGTATATTATGTTATATTCACACATGCGGGCCAAAGGTGTACGGTACGTTGCATTGCTTAAAAACAAAGGCAGTTTAAACATGTCCCGATGTCTGAGTGTTCTCAATCCCGCATTTATTTATAGTTTATTGAGAAGGTCCTTGCGGCGCGAAGAGAGTTGGGTGTTTTATGGGGCTGTCGTTGTCCATTCTAATTACATGGCCAGCCCACCTCAAAAGCCACACCTTGATGGAGCTGATCACATCGGGCGCCCCGTTAATGTCATATACTCGTAGCTTTCTATTGTAGCGACGACAACAGCGACGCCAGCAGTTGTTTTCTCTCAAAAAGCCATAGACAACTCTGAGAATTCACCCCTTGAACACTGCAATCATTTGAGAGTTTGTGGAAATGCATATATGTATATCAATAATAAAGAACATATTGTTTATCCAAAACCAGATCTTGTGTAATAATTTGAAATAAACTCGTGTGATATTTCATAAAATAAATCCCACTTAAACGCAATGAAGAAAAACAAAATACATGTAGCCTTTGTAGGCAGGTTTGGTTTTTTTAATGATGTATTTTGTATGTTTATTCAATTAAATTACTAAGAATTGGAAATGTTAAGTTATTGAAACACAAAGCAAACTATTTTTTTGCGTTTCCAATTTGTGAGTTAAGGCGCAGTTGGGCATCATTTATCATTATGTGATGGGAAATATGAACACGCAAGTAAGTTTTCTTCGTATGCTAATAATATTTTTGTGTGGGACTCACAAATAACGGTTATTACAATTTGATTATCTCCTTCGGGACGACCTTTGAACTAAGAAACATTGTGGAAAAATATCTGTTTTCTTACGTCGATTTGAAATGTATTCAAAAGAAAAGTTTTACTTGTCCAAATATAGGCAGAAGGGAAAATGTCACTTCTTCTTCTTCTTCTGCAGCCTTATTATCTCCAATGCTGGATAAAGGCCTCTTCCAAACGTCTCCATTCCTTCCTATCACCCGCTTTCATCATCCACGTTTTACCGGCAATAGAGGCAATGTCGTTGACCCATCTTTTCGCTCATTGAAAATGTCACACAACCCGTAAAGTCGTCACTCAAACCAGTCAATGACCGGATGTGGTCCCACCATAACATTATAAACATAGTCTTGCGGATCGGGAATTCCAAAATTTTAACTCTACTCTCCCACATTTTTTGTCTTTTTTCTAACGTTTACGATAGAAATAAAATGGCACTAAAACTAAAATATTTGGGTACATTATAAAGACGAACAAACTGTAAATGCTCAGACTTCAAAATATATACATTTATTTGGATAATTTAAATAGCGCCTTTTTTGTGAAAATCACCTCAAGGGCGCTGTACAATAAATAAATATCCCACTACGTCTTGCAGCTATAGAGCACATGGACGGTTGGGATTCTTGTTCCTCGTCTCCAGTTATGATATATAGGAGCTAGATTACAGCACGCCTTGCAGCTACCGAGCGCATGAACAATAAGAAATCTAGCCCCTATTTAATTTTTATTTTTTTATTTGACAATGAAGTTTAGAGTTAAAGTGATATTTGAAAAAAATGAAATAAAAAAACAAATTTATAAAAATAGAAGTTAGATTACAACAAGTCTTGCAGCTACTGAGCTCATGGTCGGTTGGAATTCTAGACCTCATTGACTAAATTTGGATATTTGATAACATTTACCTATTGAAGCTAGATTACCTACTAACCGTCTTGCAGTTACAAAGTGCATGGATGAGTAAAATTCTGGCAACTTAAAATTATTAATAAATTTACAAAAATAAACACTGAGCATAATAGTAAATTTATAAAGTATTCATGCTAAAAAAAACAATAAAAAACCAAACAGATAAAGCACCGTTTCAAAACTATAGATAACATATCAGATAAAAATATCCGAAGGGTAGCTTTTGTGGATTTTGGGTAGTCACTAGTCACTGTCGCAGTGTCGCACATGTGCAAACACATGTTGTTTGCTAAATTCCTAGAAGATGGTCCGGTCCACGTGTAGTTGCCGGAGGGGAGAAAAATGCCTATTGTTCCAACGACTTCGTATCCATTTTAGTCTGTATTATTTCGTTTTAAATGGGTATGCAAAATTCCCGCTCAATTTTATTTATTTTTTACATTATTATTAGACAAACGTGTGTATGAGAGTGGTTTGAGGATTGACGTATCATCTTGTATGTACGAGTATATTGAAAATTATATTTTAAATCTATCGAGTATTTAACATAAAGTTCACTTTTAGTAGCACTGTTGTAATTTATCGTGGGAGGTAGTATTCCAGATAGTTAAATCTTGGTACATTCACATCACAAATTAATACATTCTTAAACAATTTAATGGATTCATATACTTTTTTATGATTTTATGAAGAATAATGCGCAAAATTATGCTTTAAAATTGATAGTCTTCTTTTCCCACTTTTTGTCTACTCATCGTCCACATATAAACACTAACACAATGTTTGTTTAACAGTTAACAACTTATTTTCGAATTTTAAGCTACTATTGAATACATAAACTATAATTCACGCCCAGCCGGTACGGAGGCTGTGCGCGAATGTCATTAAAAAAAAAAAAAACTGTCATTGTTTTACCCAATTTCCCCTTTGTTTATCTTGATAAACTCTATAGGGAGTAAAATCTAATATCTGTCTAGAAACATTTAGATATAAGTACGTACTCAATATACAGCTATTTGAATTTTAAAATTAGTTTTACAGTGATTAATAATAGCGCATAATACAAGAGCATAAGAAAAATTACTTTGTGATCCTACAGTGAAACGAAGCCTAAACCCTTCTTTGTAAAGCGAGCGTCTTGGCCATTACACTACCGGGTTTGCGTTTTTTTACGGAAATAAATTTAACATACAAAATTTTAATAGATGAGAGAACATGAGAAGGAGAATGTTTGTTATTGCATTACACATTCAGTCTTAAGTAAAAATACATTTCTTAAAATAGCTTCTGTCTACTTGGGTAGATAGATATAATTAGATGGTTGCATAATCCAGCGAACGTAAATTTAGATACCCTGCAACCTTAAATTGTTATTACTAAAAAAATAAACGAGTAACAAATTACGTAAAATTTAGAAAATAATCACTCTTTCATGTAGAAGTTATGTAAATGGGGTTTAAAGTAATATAAAAAGTAAGTTAAATGCGACTGTAAATGATTTTATCATTTTTGGAATACCATAAATGTTGAAATCTGAGTAAAATTCTAGGCTGAGATAAGCATTACCTCCAAAATTAATACGTAAATATATTATTTAAAGGATCTAGGCTTTGAGGGGGATTAGCAATATGAGAACACTCGCCCTTCGGTCAGTATGCTCTTTAATGACCTGGAATCAGAGGGCGAGAACAGAGGTTCGTGATAGATCTTCACAGGTCATAGTAACGTCAGGAGCTTATATGTCTAGTATATCACTAATCCACATTCTTCGGAAGAAGATTAAGATAATACGTAATAGTAATGAGCAGTCAACAATACCTAATATAAAAAAATCATACTACCCGGAAAGAAAACGCCACACTTTATTATGATTATTCTTAAATAAATATATTAAAATTAGAAAATGTTCAAAACAAGGGAAGTATATAGAAGATAGGGATGTCCGAGAACTTTTTGTGGAACATTAATAGAGGGCTGAAAGTAAGATACAATGTACCTACACAATACATGTAGAAAATACACCATTATTTAACAACTGTCATATCCAAACTAATTCGACACAACTACATTATAAATGGTATTCCATTTGTCGAAAACAGCTGTGCCTAATGGTGTTGAAAAATTGATTTGATGGCGACTCAGATACAAACGCCGACGTCGCGACGGGGACGCCTTAATACGCCTGCTTAATAAAGCACATTATCTATGCAGAAACTTAATATACAAATCTACAAAGTAATGTCATTTGAAGTTTATGAGGAATCGATCGGTGAGACCCATTTCCAAGTGTATGGTAAAGTCGTTATCAAAATTTAATTCTAAGCTTCAATTCCTAGCCTCAATTCATCGCTAGGTTGATATTTGGTTTTGTTCTTTTGAAAATTAAATTGAGTTTTTTTGTAACTATTTTTTTAGAGCAAATTACTCATTTTGACTCTTGCGTGGCTATGATGTCTGGTAAGTCTATATAGAATACAAGACTTAAAAAATTCGTACATCTCTCATTAAAAAAAATATTGATATCGTATTTGGCTTTAACAGGTCTAAATTATACGATAATTGTTTTAAATAATGAAAAATAGATTAGTAAATGATATACCCGTATATGTGTTTTAATTTTTTGTTTTGAAATAGCTGTATTTCAAAATATCTCGTCTTTTGTATAATGTGATTATTATTATACTAATTTAAGCGAGCAGCTTAAAGCTGATATGCTTAAATCTATTTTGACAAAAGTTAGTTGTTGGCGCCCTTTAACTTTTTCCAAACATATTTATCCCATTTTCGAACCCATTGAGACACGTTGAGATCAGCTTTTGTGGCAGCTTATTCCAACCATCAACAACCCTATTGCTTAAAAAATGTTTCAGTGGATTTAGATTTAATCTGCTTCTTACGATGTTTTTAAATTACACGACGTAATAGCACAGCTTGCAGATAGTTTTTTTAGCACAGTCTTTTTAGAGTTCAATCTTGGTATATATTAACATAAAAAATATTCCCTAATTGATTTCAACAATGTTTCAAGATATTTGAAGTAATACTTTTGTACGATTTTTAAGAACCCTTAAAATAAATATAAACATACATTATTATTTCAATTCTTTGAAGCGGGAGTCAGTGTTATATAAGCTCCTTACGTCATTGTGACCTGTAAAGATCTGTTGTGACGGACTCCCGTGAATTGGTTCTCGCCCTCCAAGCCCAGGTCTTTAAAGAGCCTGACTACTTTTTTTTTTTAGATGGGAGCTGCATTTATTATTTACCTTGTTTGATAAATAAGGTTTATATTTTTTAAAGTGGATTGGTTTCTGCCTTAAAGAAGTTTATATAAGTGTTGGAATCAGAAGGGATATTCTATAGTGGGCCAATCAGCCACTTCTCAGCATTTGATATTGTGAAGAGAGAATCACTTTAAATTCTTCAGAAGAACAAGCCTTCCATTCCATTCCAAGAATTCGGCATTTTGTGTCCTACTTTGGTTTATTTTACCAATGTCCTGCACTAACTTGACCATGTAAGATTACCTCTTGTGCGAGTTCTTTATGAAGTGTCACCGATCTGATGTCACATAGGTCCTCACCCAAACTGCTGCAGAGCGCCTCCAGCTGTTGTCTCTGAAAAGGGTAAAAAAAAACAAAGCATCAACAAGTGAGGTACGTCTTGAGGTGTTTTATCATCACATGGGCAGCTGTACATTTGGGAGATATTGAAGCGATGCAGGTTGCTAATAAACCCACAGTGACCAGTGGGTTAGCTCAAAGCCGGCATTTTTCATTCTCTTGAAATCAGAGGCATGGTAAATGTTAGGGAAAAACATTTCATTAATTTTTCCGGTGGTTTCATTCAAATAACGGTCATTTTAGGGTTAAAAGATCCTGCTTTTTGTTTTCTTTTTGGGGTAATTGGGCGGAATATCGGCAAAATTGTTGGTTGTTTTCTTGAGTGTAGCCTCCCGAGCCTTTTTTTTAATTTGAAATTTGTTTATTAACCCTTACGGATTATTACATTCATTTATACAAAAATAATATATCAGTTTTTATTTATACTCTGTTACATGTCCATGTTTATAAGAATTTTTTTCAACAAGTTTTAGTTCTTTGTCTACAATAATATCGGTGGCCAACTTATGAATATTTTTTTAAGATTCTAGTTAAAAAAGTTAATTCACATTTAATTGTTTAGTTTTTTTAAAGAGTTCTTTAGATGGTGTTAGTTAGTTGTTTTTCACCCGCCTTTTCGTTGCCAAGGATTTCGCAGTGTCCCCTTGTTCAACCAATGTACACGCTCTGATGCTTGCATCGTAACTCCTGGACACATACATTTTGAAACTAAAATTAAGCAATTAAAACATTTTATTTAATTGATTGGTTGAAAATAATTGCCCTTCGGAAAAAAGCCCCCTATTTTTTAAGTACACAAAAAGTTAAATAAATTTTATTTTATAAACATAAACGGCAAATTTGCCTTTTACAAACATTTGTAATATTAACATATTTGGCTTAATATATATATATTTATTTTTTTAAAACACGAATTACCTTATACCCAAGATTTATAAAAAAATAAATAAACCAAAATTATAGAAGATTTATATTAAAAAAATTAACCTAATAATTATACAGCATATTCAGTAGAAAGTTTAAATAAGAAAACATTCTACAGTAAAACAGCAAGATAATCATAAGTACCGTTTTACACAGCTAGGCAAAGTAAAAAAAAAAATGAAAACAAAAAATATATGTATTATGAAATGCATGAATAAATAAATATAATTACCATTCACCATCTTTAACAATACCCTACACTAAATATAACAGATACGTGGGAATAACTATTGCCAAGTTCATGAAGTCTATTTAGTACGGCATTACAAATATACACTGTCCGTGAATTGTTGCTACAAAACGGTGGCACCTGTCTAGTCATTCTTCCAGGCACCCTGAAGTTGATGAGAGATAATAGTTCAGGGCAATCCCATATTGAATTTACAATTTTGAATAAATTTAAAAGGTCTATAATTTTTCTTCTATCGTTAAGTTTTAACAAATTTAATGTTTTTAGTAAAAAATCGTAATTTAAAAATTCATGACTGATTCTAAGTTTAAAATTTTTATACCGTAAGAATTTTTTTTAGACTATTTCAAGAGAATTTTGGTGACAGTTGTAGTAAGGAGTCCATATTGTAGAGTTATACTCTAACTGGCTTCTCACTAATGAAGTATACATCAACTTCAAAGTGCCTATGTTTTTGAATTCCTTAGTCACACGTAACATGAAGCCTAACATTTTTAGAGATTTACTAGTTATATTATAAATAAATAATAATATGAGGATGAAATTGGTGTAATAAATTGAATGATACTAAAAAAGTATGGAACAAAAAATAGAACATCACGGAAAATAAACGTATTTTGTAATACGATTCACATTATTGACTTTCAATACGTGACTTTTAAAAGTTTTTCTTGACACGAGTCTCTGAGAAAAGGCGCAAAACTTTAAATCATATTATGGATAATATTTTTTGGTGGCGCAAAAAGAAGATGAGATAAAGATATGAACACTTCATTGTTAGTTCCTCCATTTTCCAGAATTCTCGATATTTGAATTTGAAATTCTTTACCACAGTAAAAGTTTTGCGTTAAACAACAAGGTAAATGATTTATTTATTTAAATTTTTGTACATAATGTTATTTGTACTTTGGCGGGGTTATTGCAAAATAGAAATTTCTTCCAACCAACCAATAAAATAAAAGTTTTATTTTTATAATTCAAGTTACAGAACATATTCAATAAAAAAAAAGATTAAAAAGCTAAATATATATAAGAATAGAAATAAACGTATTTGTTTATAAATTACCTTAAAACAAAACTATGGGAAAAAGGAAAAAGGAGAAAAAAGAAAAGGAAGAGAGATTAAGGAAAAGAAAGGAGATGTTTCTTCAGACATGATTTAAACAGAAATAATGTAGTAACTAACATCTTTGATGGTGGATGGGAGATGATTCCACAGTCGAGCCGCATAGACACTTTATGAGTTAAAGAAGAAAGAAGAATTGTGGATGGGTAAGAGAGTACCTTGAGAATTAGAATGAAGAGGTAAACCATGAACTGATAAGCGTTGAAATTTTTCACGCAGTTATATAGGAGCGTTAGGACTATGAAGTACATTAAACAGAAGTGAGAGGGAGTAATAATCTCTCCACTGTCTAATTTTGAGCCATTTCAGTTGTCTACGATAATCAGAAATGTGGTCATATTTCCTAAGACCAAAAATGTACCCGAATTCATTCAAATTTATTAAGAAATTATTACTAGTAAAATTTAGTTCCTAGGTGGGTTGTCTAATTGCTTTAAAGTATCTATACGAGGAGTTGCTCTACTGTTCTGAAACACGGACTCTCAAGGTTAGTTCCATAAATCGATTAGAGAATTTTTAAATGTACTTCACCGGAGAACGCTGTGAATGCCGTGGACAGATTTAGTAACCAACGCGGAGTTATTGAAATTAATCTGTGCCGAAAGAAAACTGCTATCTAGGCTACATCTTGCGCGGAAGCAAAAATGCGCTTCTACAGCTAATTATCATGGCGAAGGCCGAATGAAAGATTGGAATCGGAAAGCGACAGATTTGCTGGCTGAGAAACATCCGCTACTGGACAGAAGTAAGCGAGTTGAAGAGCTGTTCCGGCTGTCGCAAGACAAGGATGCCTGCTCCAGAGTGATCACCAACGCCAGGGGGACCTGATTTTGCACAGCAAGAAGAAGCATATGAATAGCTTTTCCTTGAATCATATAATTATAAACGGTCGATTCTACATACCCAAACTTATGTGTTTACGATAGTATTTTAATTTTTTTTGCAATACCAATTAAAAAAAATAAGCATTTTTGTATCAGAATGGATAAAAAATACAGTTTTCTGTGTTGAATATAAAAAGTTAGTGTGTCTAGTAACTCGAAAACCGGCTTGACTGCAAGCGTTTGACTTTAATTTTCACCAATATGAAAATCTTGTAATGGACATTAAAAATATATTATAAAATTTAAAAAAAATTAACTCGACATATTGATGGATTTATTATTTTTAAAAAGTAAACATCATTTTTTACGTTTCTTTTTTTGTTTTTACGAGATGCGCTTGCTTGATTTTGATTTCTCTAAAACACAAGTCTGGCTTCAGAGTTAGGGTAGTATATTTCAACGAGTTTTGCGGCCTTTTTATTACCCAGTCGTTTCTTAGTTTGATCTAAACAAAACTAAAGGATGAAAAGTATCTCACTAGATCTGTTGTTGCTGCAGACTATTATTTTGCTCCTGGCTAATCCCCATTTTGGTCCGCAATACGCAATAAATACAACTTTATGGTGCTAGAATCTCAGTAAAGACACGGAGACATGCGATAATGTCTCGTAAAAATAAAGACACCTGTCAGCAATATATATCGTGATATAATATATTCTTCGAACCCTACCCAATGTCACCCCTGGTGACTTCTAAAAAAGTTGTTTTTTTACTTTGTCATTTGTTTTAGTTAGTGTTGTTAGTCACTTGCTTTGGTTCCTTTGGCTTTGTCTGTCTTTTGTTTTGTTCGTGTTAAATATCAGTTATCATTAGTAAATGTTTGGTGCTTATGCATTAATTTCATCGGTTGCGTTGGGAAATTGAATGGCTTTTAATTTAATATTAGATTCATTTGGGATATAAATGTTTGCATATCACGCCACCTTACACAAACTATGTAATAAAGAAAAATAACTTTAAGTAAGCATAAATAATGAGCTAAGTATGGTACAATATGAAAAAAAATCATGCTTGATCCTTAAAAAATAAATATCTTCGAATTTATTTCTTTTTGGAAATAAAAATAGGACACTAGCTTAAAATGATATTTATTTTACTATTTTTTTCTCGTAATTTGGAATATCATTTTAACTCTTGTGTGACTGTGGTGTCTAACTTTCTTTCTTATTTTTTTAAATGATGATTTTGTATTTTTAATAATATTTAAATGAACATTTTCACACTGGATTCGGAAAGTAAAATTTGTATCTATGCTGGATGTATTGTATTTAAAACCTCGCTACGCGAAGAATGCATGTGACGCCGATACAGAAATAAGTATGTATAAGAGAGAGCACGAAGATAGAACGAATAACAAGAAAGACAGAGACGCTGTTATGTGGCCGGCGTTTGAGAGAAAAGAGATGTAGTCGGTTATTGACAGCAGAATTGAAGAAATTCATTTTTAAACGTTGAATAGATGACATGGAACGGTTACATTTTTACAAAGACGGGCCGCGCGGCGCCGTGCCGCGCCTTAGTGCAGTCGGTTAGAAAGCTAAGCGTAAACTGATGTTGCGGGTTCGATTCTCGTCAGTTGCAAGATAGAAATCCAAGAAAGATTTTTTTTACCAATTGGTCTGGGTTCTTTTCACATCCTCTCCTTCCCACTGTTTTACTATTTGTCTGAGTGTTTGCATCGCGACGTTAAAGGAACCGGCTTTGTAATCGGTCGGAAGATAAATACAGACGATCGTTAAGCATACCGTCATGGTAATTGTCAAAAGTCATCTAAAAATAATTTTCAAGCAAGCATTTTTTGCTTGAATTGGGATTTATTAAAGTTTATAATCGGGTTCTTTATGAAGTGAACATCACAGAAGCCAATTTAAATGTAAATAAGAACTATTTTAAATTTTAAGGAAGTAAGGAATGCGGGCTAAATTTTCGGGGCACTAATTGGTTGGATTCGATCATAGGATGCCAAGATGACAAGTGGGTAGAATATATTGAGGTAGATAGAGATAGTACAGAAGTTGAGCGTACCATCTCGATATGTACAGATGAAGATAGCGTTCATAATTGCGGCACTGGGTTTGTTTGAATTGTGATCGTATAGTTTCGTACGAAATTGTTAATAATGACGTATGGCTATTGGCTTTTTAAAATGATTTCCGAAAAAAATATTGATTATTTTCATAAATTTTATGAATAATAGATATTCGCATCACTATGTACGTACCCATAGTATATTTCCGGGAGAGGATCATTTGAATCCGACAGGTAATATTCACTACCTTAGTTGGAATAACACTTTATATTCGCTATCTTCCCTATACAGCTGTTAGCAAAAAAGTAGAGCAGAAAGGATTCTCTAAATTTATGGTGTGAATTTATTATGAGAGCTTTAGACGCCTAAAGCTTTTCACGGAAGAATGAGCCGAATAAAAAGCGCAATTGAAATAAACGGCCATTTAGAGCCTAGTTTTATAATTTTACTGCGAGAAAAGTTCCATAAAAATGAAGGTATTGCCAATTGAATGGTTTTTCAATACTGTATTAAAATTCCTCTGCTTCTCATCAATATTTCAGCAAATTACGATTGGAAGAAAACCGTAAAATTTTATTTCCCAAGATGGCTTACCTTCTGAAGTTTTATGGCTCTTTATATTATTTATTTGATACAATGTACGTTTTAAGTATGATACACACTGTGATATTCAATATTTTATTTTTATTATTATTAATAAAACACATAATACATTAAAATGATAGTAAAAAAAGACAACTAAGTCACTTACACAGATTATGATATTAAATTAAAAGTTATAAAGTTTATAGACACTGTTACATTACCATTATGTCTATAAGTAAATGACTTCGGCCTATAGAAAATTATAGACCTGTAGCTGTTCTTTCTGCACCAGCGAAGGTATTTGAAATTATTATACGTAGAATCGTCACTTCCCGAGAAGAGCCATTTATTATTGACGAACAACATGGGTTCAGAGAAGGCCGCTCGGTTAAGACTAATCTAATGGTTTTCACGAACTACGACACGGAAGCTCTGGATGCAAGACATCGGGTAGACTGTTAATATAATGACTTCGCCAAGGCCTTTGATACTGTCGACCATGATGTCTTATTAAAAAAACTGTATGAGATCGGTTTCTCGGATGGGATGTTAAAATTATGGCGAGCTACCTCCAAAATATAAGCCAATACGTCTCCGATGATCTATTCGCGTCAGAAAGTTTTTATACTTACTCGGGAGTCCTGCAAGGCTCTAACCTGAGTCCATTGTTGTACTCTATTTTTATTAATAATATTAAAAATGTCATTTTGAACTCGCGTTTTCTGTTATTTGCGGATGACAACTTTTGTCTTCTCCAAGTGGATATATCTAATATATGTGAATGGGGAAGACGAAACAAACTTAGGTTTAATGTTTCCAAGTGTTCGGTCACGTCTTTCATTATGACCCAAAAAACTCATTTTTTTTGCTACAAAATGAATGACCAGAATCTGACACAAACATCAATCAAATGTTAAGTAAATTATGTAATGTGATTTTTTTTTTTTACTTCTATTTATACCAGTTATTTGAATCAATGCCTAGGCTTCAACATTCCTTTGACGAAAATATTTTCCTCTCGCTCTAATAAATTTAGATCTTAGGAGGTGAAATCCTGACTTCCCCACAAATTGTTTGTTTTTTTTAACGTTATGTATTTTTGTTGAATTATCTAATAAAAAAAGAGAAATAGGACAATTAGACATTTCAGTATTGAATAAACTCATTCTTCTTCTCTTAGTGCCCTGTCAGGTATCCCTAACGTTGGCAATCACTCTGGCAAAAGTTTCTCTGTACTGTGCTGCCCGGAAAATCTGCTCCACAGTCCCGAAGCCAGTCCAGTTTCGTATACTATGCAGTTAGGACATTTGTCTTCTTCCAGTCCCTCGGTGACTCAATCTTTCTCTTCAAAATGAAATGACGCAAAAGGTACTTTTCTCCACGCATTATATGCCCCAGATACGAAATTTTACGAGCTTTTATAGTGGTTAAGAGTTCTCTGTTCATTCTAGCTCGACTTAGAACTTCTCAGTTCGTTATCAGGTCTGTCCAAGATATCTTGAGCATTCTGCGATGCAACCACTCCTACATAAACTTATAGGGTAAATTAGTTTAAAACAATAGTTTGGTATATTTTCATAAATAATGTTTCATTTTATTTCATTAAGTATAAATAGAGCTTAGAAAAATATAATTAACGATCGGATTATACGGGGAATAAAATCAATAATAGATACATACAGAAATACATGAAATACACATACGAGTAAATCTGTTTCCCTGTGTTTGTAAATATGTTTTAGAGATTAGGTGTAAGAGTGAGGGTGTTTTTATGACTCCGTAAGCGTGTGGGGATGAAGTGAGTGGGTGTTTTAATGGTATGAACGTGATCATGTCGTTGTGTGCATATCATCGCACAAGTGTCAAAAAGATATAAAATATGAATTACGGGAAATAAAATATGATTTTATTTATATGAAATTTAGAAATTACTTAGCTTATTGAACATTTTCCATGACGGTAATTAAATTTTAGTAAAATTATTATTTGAATCACTCACTTTGCGATTTTTAAGTTGTATTATATAGCTTCAAAATGTTTTATTTGCTTTTAATAATTATTTTTAACTCCAATCATGTATTTTTCAGGTTTAAATTTTTGTTTCTTAATCTTGGGTAAATTAAAACGTTACTTAAAAAAAACAAATACTCATATTATAAGTTATGTAAAAGGTAATCGTGCCGTATAATATATCAGTAAAAATATAATAGAAAAATTTGCGTCTTAAAATACGCATTTTAAATGTTAACTTTATTACAATGATGTTGTGTTTTGTGGTCAGTTCTTTTGGGTAAATATAAAAGATTATTACTACCGAATTATGAATTTCAAGGGTTTAAAAAAAAAAATAGTGAATAGACTATAAAACTAGGCTGATTTTTTTTTCAACTTTTACATTTCGTTTTATCAGCGCTATCATTTTTTAAAGTTTTTTGTTCCTGAAATAAGTCCGCGTGTGACGTCAAAAGTTATCTTCAGCTTATTCTCAATCAGTTCTGCCCATTGACGGCAATTAACCAGAAATCTTCCGTAACTCTCTTATCATTAGTTAATCAATTTGAATCAATATTTATTATTATGTTTTTCGTACATTTTCAAGAATCTTGGCGGTAAAACTAAATGCTCTAATTTTTACCGCGCGCAAGAAAACATTTATTGTATCCAATTTTCCGTTGGGTTGAAGTTCCTCATTTTTAACCAACTGCGCCATGGCGCAGTTGGTTAAACGGGTATCCGTGAAACTAGCGCAGGTTCGATCTCCACCAGTTGCAAGTAAGAAATTTAAGAATATTTTTTTTCCAATTGGTCAGGGTGTTGCGATGTGATTTTAATAATTTCCTTCCATTTTCCCTCTTTCCCATCTACTGACTAAGATATAGACTTAGGGGGTTATTCGCTTTTTTTTAATCACCACACGCATTACATACAACTTTACTGCCACAAGACGAGGTGTTCAGAAGTTGGATAAAATCAATAGGAGAGTCGGATATCGAGTTTAAATTCAACGTAGTTCTGCTAAAAACAGCTAGACCTTTTTCATACGAAAAAACTGTATCAATAACTGTAACGTACGCGTTACCACGATGTGTGCGCTGGCTCGTCACCCGCGTCTGCCGTAGTCAGGCTTCCCGGCGTAAACGAGAAGCCATTCTAGAAATCAGTTTTCTTAGGCTATATATGCCCCAGTATTACTGAGGCCAGGCTCAAAAGCGAATCATTTATCTTTATTGGGAGTCTAGCACTCAGTCGTACAAATACCGGGGATTCTAGATACTTTTAATTTAAGTTATATTTTATACACATTATACGCGTCCGGAACAATCGCCTTCTGAAAATGATGACTTGCAATTTGCAGAAAACACGCACAGCACTAGAAAAATCTTACGGTACTTAAAAAAACATTAAAACTGGTCAAGTACATAATAAGATTTTTGTTTGTAATATAAAAAAAAACTGATGTTTTCATTGTTTATCATTTGTTAAAGTCAAAAACATTCCAACTTTTGTGTAGATTTATTTATTCACTCATTACACAAAAGTGCTATTATCTGTTCACCCGTGCCTCATGTCTAAGGATGGTGATTATGCCTGACTCCAGGCATGGCTTGTCTGTGGACAGTCTTCCTCCATCTGGAACAGTCTTGTGCTCTTCTATAGGCATTCGTCAGTGATGATTCTGTTGATTCAGTGACTGTGCCGCTCCATCTTGTCGGTTGACATCCACGCCTTGTCCCTTCGACACTTTCCAGGAGAATAGTTTTCTCCAAACTATCAGAGTTGCCCCTGGACTGCACGATTCTTTTCTCGCACATGGATGTTATTCTTTCTCCTATGTCCAGTTCCTAGAGTATAGATGCATTCGTACGCCTGGCCGTCCATGGAATCCGCAGCATTCGCCGCCAACGCCACATTTCGAAAGCTTCAATTTTTTTTCTTTTCAGATTCCCTCAGCTTCCAACACTCCACACCGTTCATAAACACTGAGAAAACCAAGGCCTTCACCATTCTTTTTTTTAGTGTTAATAGTTATTATTATTTATTTATTTTATAGAAACAAACAGTCGATAATGGTATAATAACATTTAAAAAAATACGGTTTAAAGACAGACCAGCGAAGTTTCTAAATAAGAATCATACATTAACAAATTACAAAAGGGATGGAGACTACCTTGAATAAGGGAATATGAAAGTCTAGGCATTTACAGGTCTTATGACCTGTCATTGGCTGGTTTAAGTGGTCACTTTACACACTGTGTACCATTCACAATTTTGCCTATGTCTGAACATCCATATTTTTTTAATTCTTCTATTTGTTGATTTTAAAATCTATCTAATCTTAATGAATCCTGAAGGGGTGAAATCCAGTCTTTTGTCTACAAACATTTGGACAAACTCAAATATTGTAAAGAATCATACATATTATTAAGTTGCGTTACAACAAAAGGCTGTGTTTATGTGTATTTGTATGAGAGTAAGTGTAGATGTATGTTTATGTATGGGAGTAAGTGTTCAAGTGTGTGTAAGTGTGAGCATCATTGTGCAAGTGGAATCGTATCGCAGCCAGAAATAATGAGTCTTAATTTATTTTTAAATAAAAAAACATATTTTTTTAAAAAATAAACTAAGGGGCATGTAAACATATCAATAGATAAAAAAAGCATTATTATTAGAGCAAGAACGATAGAGGAAAGAGTGTTGTGCATAGTTAGTGCTACAGACTGGCAGATGGAGTAAATACTTATTTCTTGTCACGCGAAAAGGGGACATTAAGATTAATTTTGGAGAGTAGGTTAAAAGATTCTACTTGATTATTCAATAATTTATGTAGATGGCATAATTCAGATACAGTGCGTCTATTTTCAAGGGTAAAAAATCCATTTTGTTTGGCAGATTGGCTGTAAGTACAAAGCGTTTTATTGTTTTTATTATCTTGGTATTTCAAAAATTTTCGTTAAACATTTTCAATCCTTTCTATGTTTATTATGTATTGTGGGCTCCACACAACGGATGCAAACTCCAAACTACTGCGTACAAAAGTGTTGTATAAAGTTTCTAATGTTTTTGGTTTTTTAAAAGGTTTGAAAATTCTTTAAATGAAGCCCAGTATTTGCTAAGCTTTTTCAACAATAGAATTTATGTGAGACCCAAACAGTAATCTATGAATAAGAATAACTCCTAATTCTCTAATCTCACTACACCGTGATATGGAATTATCTTTGATCGTATAATTGTGCGTAAAAATTTGTACTTTTAGTAAATGTCATTTTGAGGTATTAATGTACAATTGATTTTTATTACATTTATACTGCGATTCTTCCAAATCTACTATTATTATACCAAAAGTGCTATTATCTCAGTTAAATGTTTCTATGGCTGGCTGCTTTTTGCATAACAACGTTCAATTTATCCATCAATTACAATCATAAATAAACGAATATAAAACAGTCTCTCGTTCTATTTAAACACCTACAAATTGGCGAGGCGTCTCCTTCTCTGGGAGCTTTTCCGGAGGCGCCATTAAATTAAATTGATTTTGTAATCGCTCTTTTGATACATAGTGGCACTTTATGTTAACGTAGAACCTACATAGAACTTACTGCTACTTATAGATATACACGGTGTTTTAGGACCAGACAGCGAAACTTCAGAGGGACATTAAGCACGGTAAACTTTTAAAAAAATCTTTATTTTTGTGAAAATATTAATCTGATCGAATTATTTCACATATTAGGTTTTAGCTAAATAAGTGCGAAGGTTTTTACGGTCACTTTTATCAATATGTTTCTTTTGTGGGTAATACCGTGTCTGTTGGATTTGTTCCGACGTTTCGTCTACCATTGCAGGAGCCATATTCATCGTCATTGGCTGGTTTAAGTGGCCACGTTACACAAGTGTAGTCCTTCGATTCTTCAATCAGTTGATCGTTGTGACTTAAAAAGCGAAAACCTTTATTGATGTGGGTGAGATTCTACCCACTAAATTGTTTCACCTAAATACTAGACAACGCCTGAAAATATTGTTTAATTCACTTAATTCTTCTTGGACCAGTTGTTTTATCAACTCTAGGTTGTTGAATCCAATCCTTGTCTACGAGAATTTGAACAAACTCAAAATATTTATTATTTGCTTTTAAATCTGAAAGTTGGGCACACATAAACATATGCTTATGTGTGCTCTAGTAATAACACTGTATTTATGTTCGTGTATCTCATTTAATTTTAAGTTAACAAAACCATCAAAATGGATAAAAAAATCTTGTTTAAGTAAATGATATTTATGACCAAAATAACTAAAATTTACCCAAACATGTTGAGCATAATGTATCGCATAGTATTATAAAATAGTACAATTACAATATTTTGAGTTTCATCAAATGTTTGTAGACAAAAAACTAGATTTCACCCCCTAGGGAGTCATTAAGATTAACAAATTACAACAGGGATGGAAAACATTTTAGAGAAGAGAATATGGAAGTCTAGGCATTTACAAGGCTTATGACTTGTCATCGACTGATTTAAGTGACCACTTTACACACTGTGTAACATTCACCATTTTACTATCTTCAAACATCCATATTGTTAAATGTTACAGTGTGTAAAGTGCCCACTTAACCAGCCAATACTGGGTCATAAGCCCTGTAGATGCCTAGACTTCCATATTACCTTCTCTAAAATGGTCCTAATCTCTGTTGTAACGTGTTAAATAATAAATATACCACTAATACCTAAATCCTAAGTCATTACTAGTAAAACTACAAACCAACTTACGTCCTTCTACATTGGACAACAATTTCTCTGACTCCCCTCCCAATACAGATTAAAAATGCAGCCAACACCTTCTTGAGTCTGGCAATCCCACCACATTTCCATGAATCTAGGATAAGGTTATATATCCTCGGGCCTATATGGTATTGCTGCCTTTGAGCCAAAAAAGTATTAACTCCTCTGTAGAATCATTCCTTACCGGAGTGTCTAGTATAAGACTATGGATAAAACGTTGCGTATTTTTCCCTGTTGAGATGCGTGACTTTACCATATATCGTTTGCTATACCATCCTGGACTTCCATTGTACGAAATTTAAATAAATTAATAAAATCTATGTAAAAACGGATTGTTTAAATTTTTTTTTGTGCATAATGTTATTTGTACATTGGCAGGCTTATTGCTAGATAGCAATTTTTTCCAACCAACCGTGTATAGATTGTATAGTTTTAATGATATCAATTGTATACACCATGATCGCTCTGACACACGTTTTGTATATCCGAATTATGTTTCCAATAATCATGTGTTCATTATACTATACGACATTTCTTAGGCATCCAGATGTTTACTAACTGAGATGGATATGTTCTCATCATCACTATGGCTGCATCATCTGCATGGCATGTGATGTTAATGACCTTATCCTACTTAGTAGATTCACTTTTTTTTTATTCTTAAAAGCGTTTTTTTTTATATATTTATTCTGCTTATGTAAGAAAAGGTTTTTAGCGTATATTTTGTTGTGCTATATTTAGTTATAAAGGTGCTAAACTTGCTTTGTTTCTTTGTTGTTCTCAATATGTGTTAATGTTTAAATGTTAGTATTATTTATGTCCCGAGTTACGTTGTTGTAACTCCTGGGAATGTAATTCAACGTATTATACTTGTTAAATATTTTATGTTATATGATTAATAAATAAATTTTTAAAAATATATTAAAACAGAGATGGATGCATTTTAAAGAAGGAAATTCGGGAGTCTAGGAATTTACAGGGATTTTGACATGTCATTGGCTGGTTTAAGTGGCCACGTTACACAAGTTTAGTCCTTCAATTCTTCGATCTGTTGATCTTTGTGAGTTAAAAAGCTGAAACCTTTATTGATGTGGGTGAGATTCATCTACCCACTAAATTGTTTCACCTAAATACTAGGCCTGAAAACATTGATCAATTCACATAATTTTTCTTGGACCAGTTGTTTTATCAACTTAGGTTTCTGAATCCATTCCCCGTCTACGAAAATTTGGATAAACCCAAAGTATTTTTTATTATTTATTTGTTAAAATATATCATTTGTGTCTTCGTCAAACTATATTTGTAAACAAGGAAGTTCAGTTCTACGGGAAACATAATACATAAAATATGTTTTCTTACACACGCACGCAGTAAAAAATAGAGGTTTTTTTAAAAAAAAATAATAATAATACGATTTACCCAAATATTTAATTTTGAAGGCCATTTTCAACGAGTTGTAAATAACTCACTATTAGAAAATGGAATCAAGATGGGGTAAAGTGGGATTCGAACCACAGACCTTTGGTCCGTGAGTCCGAGACACTAGCCACAGGACAACAACCTGTTTTTCTTAATTGTACGGCGTAGAGCGTAAGAAATCATTTTTTATATCCAATTTCCCGCTGCACCGAACTTCCTCATTCCGATCAATTTAAATCAAATAAATTTGTTTATATTTTAAGGGGGTTTTCATTTAAAGCGCCTTTAAAAAGCTCAAAAATATTTTTTTTACTGATGTTCAGAATCTTAAAAAATGACTCAAAGTCTATTTAGCGAACCGCGTGGGACTAAACCCGAATAGAAGGGTGCTTTTACCGAGAAATATTTTGAGAAATGGTTAAAGAAAAAGCTCGGCAAAAGCTTTCAATTTTCAGTGTATACGCCAGCTCAGTTAATGTGCTGTACATGCTGAGTTATGTGCCGTTCAAAATTATGAATAAAATGTTGGAAAACCATATGGCCAAAAAAGGAGGAAAAAATAGTTAGGGAGCGTATGTAGCTTAAAAGGAAAGTATTAAGGAAAAGATTTATGAACCATTTCGAATATCAATATTGTTGGGTATGAACGTAACTTTCCTGCATATTTTTATTTTGTATAACGTGAGGTAAATTAAATATTTTTTACAGGTTTCATGTTATTTACACAACGAAGTACTACTTGCGTTTTTCGTTTTACCGCGAACCGGTTCAAAGAAATATAAACGTTTTTTTTTTTATTTATCGAAGAACATAACCATGATCATAATTTTCCTATCCACACCAAGTGATGCATAGGACACTGCATTGGCACTCCAATTGCAGCGTCCATAAATTGTTTTTTTTTACATGGAATGTAAGGAGATCAGTCTTACGCTTCAGGTGACAGAGCATTATAAATATCATTCTAGAACTACTTTAAAATCCATTTTTTTTAAATGCTTAAAGCACTTACTTAGTGGAACATTATTATTTAATATATTAAAGTAAATAAAAATCACTTTGTTCTTATGTACCACTTATATTTTTATAATTTGACAACTATGCCTTCTTCAGGGTTAATTACAAACAAACATAACATATATACTCTTTTCACAGTGAAGGTAGAGTGGGCGTGGCTACGGGAGTAAAGAAGAGAGGGGGTTTGTGTATCGATTTAGGGAGAGGGAACATATTTAAAATGGGACTATTACTAAGATTTGTTTTTTTATTAATAATATTTGAGCCTGTGGGTGGGTATACTGGTTTATTCAGTTAACACAATTGTATGCACAAATTAATACATGCATACATACATATTTGCACACAAATATATCCATGAAAATATATAAAAAATACATATAATAAATATTTTAGTATAAAAATGAATGCGACGATCAATGAATTATTTCAAAGCAAGAAATTTAAAAATTATATTATATACCCTTTCGTATATATTACAGAATACAGATAGCGTTGTAAATTAATTAGTTTTCAAAGTTTCAGAAACCCTTGTCGCAAGTATCCATTTTCCTCGTTATCAAACTTAAGTTGTTGCAATTTGTGTCAAGTGTGTCAACAATGTACAATGTTATCGATAGAAAGGGTTAAAGTTCCAAGATTGCTTAGTTTATGTAACTATTCTGATCTTGGAAATGGATCATTCAAAGGAGTGATGCTGACGTCCTTAATAAACAAATGAGTATGTCCTCTTTCTTATTATCTTTATCAGTTTCTCTTTCTATTTAATTTTAATGCTGATTATCAACCCAAATAATGAAGAATTTCAGCAGTACGGGAGTTTGGATATAAAAATATTTTCTTGCGCACGGTAAAAATTAAAGCATTTAATAGATAATGTAAAGTTTATTGAAAATGTACAAAAAAAAATATTTTTATAAAAACGGACTATTTTGAACTACGTCACTAGTTCATATGAATCAACCAATCATAAGATAGCTGTGAAAGATATCCGTTTTCATTTTTTTTTTAATACATAAAATCACTGAATTTCCTCATTAAAGATTCATAGTCCGTATTACAACGGAAAATTAACAAAGTTATATTCAATTGTCGATAAAGTAAAATCATATTTACTGTATGAAAAACATAAAAATTAAATAAAATTATTGTTGAAAGACATCAAATTACTGGTTACCGACGAAAATACGTAAAATTTTCATACAGATATTCTTATTTCCGTATAGAAATTCGATTTAACTTTATATACAATTTAAGATAACTCCGTCAACTTCCTATTGTAATTGGAGCCCAAGGACCGTATTACAGTAGAAAGTGAACATTTATCTTTAATTTTACCTAGTTAGTAAAATTAAGTTTACTGAATAAAAAACAAAATATGTATTATTTTTTAAACATAGTAAATTACAGGTTACCGACGATTACACTTTAAATTTTCAATTCAACTCAATTCAATTCATCAGAATTATCATATTCTTTTGTTTTCCGAAAATTTTTTTTTTAGTGGAGATAAGTACGCTTATAAGTGTAGTAGTTGGCGCGTTCGGTTACAGTTATTAAGGTCGAATGTTTAGTTCCTGGAAAGGAAACATGAAATATTTGTGTATAAGGTGTTTTTACACTACAATATTTTACGGTTCGTGAACTGGCATCTAAAGCATAATACTGATTACCTTACCTTCCCGTAACTTTGACCTGAATATGCTGAATTCAATGTCCTAATGCCCCATGCACCACTGGATGAGGAAAATAAAATGATGATGACTATATTTCAACTCCTATAAAGCTTTTTAAAAAATGATCAATGGATGGAAAAATTGAATGGAAGTTCAAATAACGACAGAATGGTAATGTCAGATCGTAAGTGCGGTAAATAAATACATTGACTTCCAAATTTCCCTTTAAAATACTTTTCAATAAATATTTCCCTGCATATAATATTAGTTTTTTATTGTTCAGAATATAATAAAATACACGTTTGATTTAATTTATTCCAACATTGGTGGAACCTTCTTACAAGGGTAGACAAATATTGGGTGTATTGATGGAGAGATAATAAGATTCTATTGTGAAGGTTTTTGTGGTAGCAACCCCTACTTAAATACGTGTAATAGGATTTACAACACGCAAGATGCCTACGTTATATTACAAAAAAAAACATATCGCATCCTTCTAAAAATATATTTTGGAAATAAAAATAATATTTTATTATCGATAGTAGAAACGTAACTACATTTTTGTTTTATTTGTTAATTTCAATTAAATTTATATTGAACAGTAGTAAAAAGGTGTGAAAGTCTCTTGGCTGTCTAATTTTGAGCCATTTCAGTTGCCTATGATAATCAGGACTCTGAAAGTGAACACTATGAATAGGCTGAAGGCTTTTGAGATGTGATTGCATCGCAAAATGCTTAAGATATCTTGGAAAGACCTGATAACAAACTCAAAAGTCTTAAGTCGAGCTAGAACGAACAAAGAATTCTTAACCACCATAAAAGTTCGTAAAATTTCATATCTGGGCATATAATGCGTGGAGAAAAGTACCATTTGCTTCATTTAATTTTGAAAGGCAAGATTTAGGGTCACAGAGGAGCTGGAAGAAGACAGATGTCCTGGCTTCGAAATATACGAGACTGGACTGGCTTCAGGACTGTGGAGCAGATTTTTCGGGCAGCACAGGACAGGGAGACTTTTGCCAGAGTGATTGCCAACGTTAGGAATACCTGACAGGGCACTAAGAGAGAGATGATAATCAGATTGTGGCCATATTTCCCAAATCCAAAAATATACGTAATGCTAAAGACGTTTGAATTTATCAAGCAGTTCACAGCTTGAATTGATAAAACAACTAATAAATATTTTTTTAAATCATAATATTATAAGTAGTATGCTTTTACTTTCTTTTATGTTGTATCCCAACTCAACACAGGTCTCATAGAGTTTGGGATACGTTACTATGTTATTAAATATTCTATAATATTCAAAGTTGCAATAAATAAACAAATTAATCACTCATTGAAATACCAGCAAAATCGAGAATATATACGTACCCAGTTTTCAATGGCGAGCGGCCTCTCTGCTTCAGCTGTTCACAAGAGAAGATTATTACCAATAATCTACCAAAAAAATCAAATCATCTCAAAATACAATTAATTTTACATTTGCAATTTATCTGGCTATAATATATCCAATTTAATACAACACTGTCAAAAAAGTTTACTAAAAAATACTACAATGAAATTTAGTAGATACGTTTCCATTATGATTAAAATGTCAACACTAAGCACTAGCCAATTCCTACTACAAATGAATAATGCCAAAAATAACCACGTTGAGCGCCGCATGTCTAATGTTATAATATGTCAACTGTATCACATCAAAGGAAATAATGTTCAGAAATCTATTTTCCAATTAGATAATCTTCAAACAATATATTTACTCTGCAAGCTTACTAGCGGAAGATTAAATGGTACTACTGGACTTTAGAATTTAAATACTTTAAACTTTAATGTGGGGGAGATTCATCCGGCTGAACCAATGGCACCTACTAGGCAGCGCCTGAAATTAATTTTCCAATTTTTACACTTCTTCTTATACCAGTAAGTTTAATTGACAATGTTTTGAGTAAGTCCAAATGTTTGTAGACAGGCTGGATTTCCTCCCGCCTAGACTTCTTTATTCACTTCTCATAATGTTTTTCCTCTCTGTTGCAACAAATTTTGATGTAATTAACTCCCTAGGGAGGAAATCCAGCCTGTCTACAAACATTTGGACGTACTCAAAACATTGTTGATCAAGATGGATTCAACCATTATTTGGTTCAATACTTTCACCTTTCGTCCACCTTACTAATTGAGGCTCCTAATGATGGTAGATAGAGGTTTATATTGAGTAGAAGCTTCATTTTAATTACCGTGAAAATTAATTACTACCATCACGAAAAAATGCCGGAAAACGCAATTCATTTTAATTAAAACTTTTAGCCAAAAGTCTACAGTTAGCGAGTCAAAGTTTTTTTGATTGTTAAGAAAATAAATCATTTGAAGGAGCTATGCTAACCTTAAGCTATCAATTTCATTTTTTCTAATAAACGTACCTAACATAAGCCTGGTATAAAATTACGCCTTAGCATAGTGCTAGAGTAAGAATGGTATAGTAAAAATTCTCACTTATAACTCTCGCCTAAAGTTAAACTTGGTATAGAGCTGGGACAGCGACAATACAAACTTATTCCACACGCATATATTCATCCAAAATGGTATGGCACTGGAATTAGCCCGCGATCTGTTACCTGGCGCATTTTCCGTAGTAAAATAGATTGCATTTATGTCGAATACAAATGATTTAGAAAACACGCAATATTTTTAGAGATTTTAAAGTGAAATATCGTTTGATAGTGTGAAAATGATCATCAAATTTACATTACATTAAGACAAATTTTATTTAGCAAATCTTTTGACAATGATCCGTGTTATATTTTGGAGAATTTATCCAGAAAATATTCATTATATTATTTTACATGAATTATTGTAACACATATTTCAATTTATTTAATAAAAATATACGGTAAATGTTATTAAATATTTGTATTTAACCATTTAGCTACTTTTCTATGTCTACCGGTTTCGTCAGGACATTATTTAAGCCAGCATGCAAAACCCACGTTGCACAAACATATAAAACCAACATGACATGCATTTTAATAAGCACATGCACTGATTAGGACAAACATGCACTTATAAAATTATGAAAATATTTTATGTTGGTTGAGAAAAAGTTTTAAAAAGAGGGGATAAAGGGAGGGGCGCGAGTTTAATAGGTTTAGGGTGAACATTTCAATCCTAATCCTATGTCCTAATCAGTGCTTGTGCTAATTAAAATGGATTTCGAATTGGTTCTACATTTTTGTGCAACAACTATGGTAAAGGAAAATAGTGGGGTTTGCATGTTAGTTTAATTAGTGTCCTGACAAAGAGACGGGTACGTCTTGAAACCGGTAGACAAAGAAAAGTCGGTTAGTGGTTATATACTAATATTAAATAACATTTATTAAATATTTTGCAAAGCAAAATTACTGATCGTTCTGCAGCTACAAAGCAAAATATAGGCAGAATGGTGAATGTTACACAGTTTGTAAGGAGGCCACTTAAACCAGCCAATGGCAGATCATAAGCCCCGTGGATGCCTAGACTTCTATATTCCCTTCTCTAAAATGCTCTTCATCTCTTTTATTATATGTAAATATTAACAGCTCCCTAGGGGGTTGATTCCAGTCCTTGTCTACAAAAATTTGGACAAACTCAAGACATTGTTGATTAAATTGAACGGCAAAGTTTCTTGAAAATGTACGAAAAAATAATAAAAATTATTTCAATAAAAGTGATCTACTTTGAACGACGTCACTAGTTCATATGGATCAACCAATGATAAGAACGTTGTGAAATATATCCGGTTTACTGTCCGTCAATGGAAGAATCGGCAGAACTGACCGAGAATAAACGGATGAGAACATCTGACGTCCCATTTGGAGTAATTTCAGAAATACTGAACAGAAAAGATTTTTTTTGGCTTAGTTTTTTTTTTTTTTTACTGAACTTCCTTTTTTGAATATCATGTGCCATTGTGGTATTCCGTTTCGTTTTTTGTTTTTGTACTTTTGCTTTATTATGTATATCTTTTTGTTAACATGTTGTAACTTTATATTATATTAAATAAAAAATAAAAATAAATAAAATAATCACTATTTATTGTGTTGTTTTCCTATTATTCTCGGAAAACGTTATCCAGGAAGGCAGTGTAAGGAGAAGGGAGAATTAATTGTTGCGTAATTAAAACAAATTATAGACTTGACATTTAATTGACCTAAAAGCACTGAATATACCGAATGTAATCTAGAATAATTATTAACTTGCCACCGTGCTAATGTACATTGAAATATTATATAAAATTCTGTAAATACAGTTATCAAAACGTATAATTTAATTAAAAGTTCACTGAACCGTTGATTGATAAACAAACAAATATCTACAATAGAGTTCAGTGATACGAGTATATACGTATTCGGATATTTTTTGGTAATATAATTTACATTTGACAGGCGCCTGCGCCGCGGGTATACATATATGTACATAAGTTTATTATTATTATTATTATTATTATTATTTAAACTCTAAAACAGGGGTCATATTTTCGTAAGAATAATATTTCTACATAACATGCACACAATACATATAAGTTTTTTTTTGAAGAAGAGATACTTGAGTTCTCATTATTTTTTATTTTATTTTATTGGAAAAAACGGCACTTGGTGTCTTTTACATATCTGTTACAAATACAGTTAAATATACATAATTGTAAGCATAATTATAAGTAATACAGAGCATTTAGAAACAATATTGTTGTAGGGTATACTGAAAAATTATATTTACCTATTTAATTTGTGAATTTGATAGTAAGTTTTATTAGAAAAAAATACAGTAATTTTAAACTGCTCGTTTTGAAGCGATCTTTAAGGCAATCTTATTTCAGTACACATTAAAGGCGCATGTTCTAAACATAAACTATGGTTTAGTATGGAACGTAAATTTCTCTTTGTGGAACATAAAACATTATGATTCGGCCCTCTTGTATTAAATTTGACGAGATAGTTTAGAGCAGAAAATAACCATGATTTGTGAGTACTTATGATTTGTTATATTAAAAGAATATTACTATAGCAATAAACCAATCCCACATTATTATCCTAGGGGTTAAGAGTATGCGCGGTCTGACTTTCTTCATACAAACGTATTACCGTATGACACTAAAGCGATGATTTTTTTTACACATTATAATGATCCACCATTGGCGTGTCCCTATCGTTTGTAATTTTTGATAAATTGTCTTTTTTAGATACTAAAATTACCCAAAAATCCTTTAAAGCGCCTAGTTTTATCTACTGTCTTCGGAAGATCATTATCTCTTAAAAGGCTGCGCTAAAAAATCCTTTGCGCGTGGTGATGTAACGTTGTATTACCTCAAGCAAAAGACAAAATATTCTGAAGTTCAGACATTGAAATAAAAAAAACAGAGACTTACCATTTAATAATTCCCTTCGTAATTTACAAAAATTCAATTTAGCACTATTAAAACATATTTAAAATAAAAAATCCGCCGATCATCTTACTTGTTTGCACCCTCACTCACTGCCAATAACCGACTGAATCTCTTTCAAAAAAACACCGGCCACAGAACAGCGTCTCTGTCTTCCTTGTTGTGGCTCTATCTTTGTGCGCTCTCTTAAGTTGATTTATTGCTGTATTGGCGTCATATTAATTCTTCGCATAGCAAGAATAAATAATTGTCTTAAAATCCTGCATATATATATATAAAATTCTTACTTTAACAATCCGGTGAGATGTCCATTAAAAAAAATACAGTAATATTACTTTATAATTTACAAAAATAAAATAGTCATGTGGAGTCTTGTATCCTATGTAGAAAAGTGTGGTATCAGCCACACAGGAGTTATACAGATATGATAATTCTTTTTGAAAAAAAAAAAACAAGCCGGCATGGAACGTTGCATTTTTTATACTTTTTCATAAAAAAATTCAAAATCGGTTTTGTTTTATATTGCGGAAACCGGAAATACGATACCTCGATTTTGTTGATTTTAGTTGGGTATAATCAGTTCGACGTACCGTTGTCTTTTTCGCACAGTATTCGGGGGCATCTGCGAGAGCGTGAAAGAAAAACATTATTTAAATACCTATTTATCGAACCGCTCTGGCACAGCGAATCCACTTAAAAACATTTTTATATCTTGGAAACTACATGAATTCATAATATAAAATCTTAACACCTAGATATTTTTTGTCAGAGTTGAGTCTTTTAATGGTACATTGGATATTGCATTATATGGCCTTGTGAAAGAAAACAACTGTTGACGTATTAGCCTACCATTCTTGAGGTCTTGGGTTTAATTTCTGGTAGGGTGAACGTGACATATTTATTTAAACACGAGATTGCTGTTTGATGTTTATTTATTACATGGCGAATAAATAATGAATTATGTTGGACGAGTGTTTCAGCGATGAGGAGTTGAAGTATGCTGGAACTGAGTGACGTCGTCGAGCTGGTCTGACTGACTGAACTGAACTTGTTGGGCCGACTAACTGAACGGGCTGACTGACGTAGGCTGCGTCCTGTGGTCTCTTAATATACCATATTCCTTTGTAGTTCATTTCTTCATGGTAGAGACGATGTGAATGTACTGTAGAACAATGCTTCCGGTTTAACGTGCAATACTATAAGAGTTGCATTATACGAATGTATTGGATTCGATAGAAAATGATGACATTGCATTGTCGGTCATTTGTCTACTTCAGGTGAACTAATTGAACACGTGTGTGTCATCCAATATGGACTATGTACCCTACACTAGCATCTGAAGCATAGAACTGATCACCCTACTTTTGTTTAATAGATACACGAAATACGCTGCATTTGGTTTTTCAACACAGTACCCTATGCACCACTGGACGCGGAAGGGAATGATGATGCTTTTGCAAATTTTTGAAATGAATAAAAGTATTTTTATTAATAACGTGCTCACCCGTTTTTTTATTATGAATTTATCATTTATTACCATGACTAAGCTTTTAAAGTGACCTTTTAATTAAAATCGTAGAGTTCTCTATTGAGAACAGAAAAACTAAAAATAAACTTTCATTTCGTTATTAAAAGAACCTTGTAGATATAAAAATTGTAATTCTCCGGTAATAATGTTGAAATCCTAAAGTTTAATCGTTCTGATTATTTACGAAATAATAACTATATAAAAGAGAAATTTCCACATAAAATTGTGATGAAACTACTTTGCTTTATGAGTAAAGAATGACTTCATATTATTTGGCACAAATTCATACTTGAACACAAGTTATTAATTCAAAATATATGGTACGCTTCCACACATTTAATTTGACCAATTGGCGATTTCACCCTCCAATGGGCATATTTAGGCGAATATTATAGACTTTTTAGATAATTAATACAAATCAAACTATTATCTTTAGCAAAGGTATATTTAAAAAAAAAAAACGGATTTTACAAAGATTGCGTATATCACTGTATTTTATGTTTCGAATATTATGTTTTCTTACATTTTTGGATTGTAATAACGGATATTATGACTGTATTGTCAAAAAAATGTTTTCTTTTTATGTATCGTCCCAAATGAGTTTTTTTCATAACTCTTGGGAGATAATATCTTGTTCATGTAGTATATATTTTATTCATAATTAAAAAAAAAAATAAATACAGTTTTTTTTTAATGTCTGTTTTTTAGAGTTGATATTTACCAGACATCTCATCTTATCATATTTACCAAAAAACTCTAATTGATCAAATAAATAAGTGGAAGTGTACTAAGTATTTTAAACAAATTACAACAGGGATGAAGAATACATCCATGTTGTAATTTGTCAATCTTAACGACTCCCGAGGGGGTGAAATCTAGTCTTTTGTCTACAAAAATTTGGACAAACTCAAATTTTGTAAGTATTTTAAATTTATAACGGCTTTTTTTTTAGTCTTTTCATATACATAACTGTAATTAATTATATACTGACTTTCTGGTACGTGCCTAAGGGCCAGTGGAGTGGCTATATATATAAATAAAGTGTAAACGTATTAAATTTGTTTATTTTTTTTTTGTAAACCTGGTAAACATTTATATTTATTTTGTTAGATAACTGAAATAATAAAAAACTAATATTAAAACATAAGTTATTGTATAATTACAATTAAACTCCATGAATAATAATTGTCAATAAATAACAATAATAAATTTTAATTAATGCAAGGTTTGAAAAAACATGTGTTTTAGATTTGGATGTATTTGATTCAAGTAGTGAAACGTTCTTACTTTTGAATCCGGCGGACCTTGTTTTGATTTCTACGGTCCTGACGTCACTTCCTTTCCTAGCGGCAAGTCAAAGAAGAGGCAGTACCTTGTGACGTCTTGTAACGCACTACAACACGAAAAAACACGCTCTTCGAAAATTGAACAAAGATATCGTGCCGTGCGCGGATCCACTAATACGAAATCTAGTAACGTGAAAAACTAATAAGAACGGCAGAGTGCGATCCTGAAACCAGTGTCAAAGGATGGAAAACGTAAGTCCTTATTCATTCATTTGACTCTTGGATTAATGTAACGTATATTGCAAAATTAAAAGTGTCCAATATTCTTTGAACAGGAGCCCTTATTGTCACGATTTCGTTTTTCGTATGCTCAAGTTTCTGGCACGATTTTGTAACTGCATTGTCCTAGTTGCGAGATGTTATACTAAAGTTAAATCTTCATCCTAAATCATAAAAACATTTTTTTATCGTTATATATATAATTCCTCTGAACGTGTGATGTCACCGTACTCCTCCTAAACGGCTTAACCGATTTACGGGCGGTTTGCAGAGAAATATAGATCTTTGCGCTGTGCGTGTTCGTAGATATTAAAATTTTCAATCTAATATGTAAAAAAGAAGTAAGAGCATAAATGTTTTATTCATCGATCTACCAGGGTTGCATTCGAGGAGAATGCATTAACAAAAAATTGAAAGATGCTGTTTTTTTGTGTATAAAAAAAGTTTGGGCGTAAGTATAGCCTGTGAGCTCGCCAATACATGACAGATGACATTAACATAACCATAGAAAAACATAGCAGTTGAGCTCTCAGAAGTAAAGCAACGTGAATGCAGCAATGCTTGAACTACATGTCAATAATATTCTAATAATAAATAATATTATTTGGCCATACGGAACTTTAAAGCACACCTTGGTTTAATTACTAATAGTATTTTATCGGTTAGGTAGGTGTATTTAAAAAAAATGTTCCGTACCTGAAAAATGCACAAATAATTATGTTTTTGTAAATGATGTCAGTAGCGACGCGACACTCAGAGAGTGGCTTTGTGACGTTTTGTCATTTTTTATAAGAAATTCATGGCGTAGCCGAAATACTGTTATAAAAACGAGGATGTTTTTGTTGATTGACGTTAGCAGGCGCTACCCAGGGGCGACTTTGTGACGTGAGAAATTATTTAAAAAAAGAGATTCATGGCGTAGCCGAAATATTGTAATTAAAACGAGGATGTTTTTGTTGATTGACGTTAGCAGGCGCTACCCAGGGGCGACTTTGTGACGTGAGAAATTATTTAAAAAAAGAGATTTATGGCGTAGCCGAAATATTGTAATTAAAACGAGGATGTTTTTGTTGATTGACGTTAGCAGGCGCTACCCAGGGGCGACTTCATGACGTGATGAAATTATTAATTTAAATATTTTTTTTCATTTTACATAGCGTAGCCGAGATAAGAAATTGCGTGATGTTTCGAAATTTAACCGTGTAGGTAGCCGCCTAGTTACAATATTATTTTTGAATTTGTATAACTCCTGTTTTATAATGTTTATGTATTTATCGCTTTAAGAATGAAACTAAAGATAGTTTTTACTTTTAATCGCTATCCGTTTTTTAAATTATGTTTGTAATACTCAGTAATATTTATTTTTCAAGTATTCAATGTTATTTTTGCATTTTAATTAATATTGTTAATATAAAGCGTATTTTTATTTATTCGAATTTACTAGACTGTTTTTATTACAAAAAATAAAAATGCATATTTCTCTATGTATTTTTCTGTTATAAACAATCTATTAAAATAATACACATCAAATTTCCATTGTCTGTTGATTTTATTTGCAATCTTCTTTTTTTTTCGATGGTTAAAACTCTAAGAAATTCAAAGACAATAAAATTTTTACTGTCATATATTGGCGAGCTCACACGCTATACATAGCCCAAAGTTTGTTTTTGAATGTTTACAAACAGCATTTGTTTTTTGTGGATCTCAATCAGATTTTTTCCTTAAATTCCTTATAATTTGTACCCATTTATACCTTTTTATTGGATTTTTGGTGACACTAAAACAATATTAAATTCTATACATTTTTAAAAATCGTATTCCTACATAAGTACACCCTTTTGTTGGTGAGACGACCGGAGTTTGACGTTTGCAAAAAGAATGCCATATTTAAAAAAATATTTATTTTATGTTTTGGAACTCAACCATAAACAGGTACCTACTTAAATTCAATACTTTTTTAATATCAACAATTTTTAGTTTTGGAATTTAATCACAAACAAGTACCTAGATGAAAAGTATTTTTCCAAAGCAGGCAAGCCAACGTTCAGGCAGGACAACGTCTGTCGGGTCCGCTAGTTATTTATAAAATACAAAATATTTTTTAATTTACCTTTTAAACAAATAGTATTCAATGTCATTTATAGGGACACCTCATTTTAGAAAATTTTACTAACTTGTGCCAGAAACCCGACGATATATCCATCTCACTCTAACGCAATAAAAATCGTATTTCGCTCTCGTTCCCGGTCACACGATGCAAATAAATTTATGAAACGAAGTAGTCACAGAATAAGGATTCTGTTTCGAAAAAAAGAAAAGCCTCGCTTTGCAGTCTCGAGGTTATCGACGGAATTAACAAAACAGAAAGCGTTAAGCAAAAAAGGCAACTTTTTTTCTGAAAAAAGCCTTCAGTAATGGTTTTATGATTTTAAATTTTAAAAATATTAAGTACTCCGACGCTATACAAAGTTTAAAAAATGTAGGTTCTTCAGAGAAATAACGCGCTGCTCGCTTATAGAGATCCCAGTCGGCTCTATTGCATGAAACAAAAGCGTTGTAAACTCTTGGTTCGGTTTTAGGTTTAACAACAGACGTCTAAATGACGGTTTTGTCGATGTGCTTGGCTTTGCTCACAAATATTGTAGAAATTTGAATCATGAAATTTATTACATATAGAACGGCTCTTCTTCTTTATTTTATTGGTAATAGTTCTAAGTAACTATTTGTTACTTTTGTTAAAAATTTGTTTTAAACTTCTTTATTTTTGTTTTTTTTTTTTGTTTTTTCGTTTCTTTTCTTAATTAATTTATAAGTAAAAAATATTTCTCTTTATCATTTTTTTACATCATTGTATATTTTTCTACATAAACTATACTATTTACCTAAATATTAGTTTTCAATAATAATACATATATATATATATTTTTTTAATGTTATTCAAAATTGTCTTCTTTGTTATTTTTTTAACTGGTTCAAAGTATTTCTAATACCAAATTATCTTTTTTTTATCGATAATTCTACAACTGGTAATATTTTATTATTTTATATAGTTTATATTTCTTAGACTTTCTAAATTAATAATATTGTTTTAAATGCTCTGTATTACTTAAATTAAGCTTACATGTATGTTTATTTAATTGTATTTGTAACTAATATGTAAAAGGCACTAAGTGCCGTTTATTTCAATAAAATAAAATAAATTACCTGATAAAAATGATAAAACAAAAATATAGAAATATACGTTGGAATAACACTACAATAATGAAAATATGATACATACCTTTTAAGGAAATAAATATATAGTTATATTTAAAGTAATAATAATGCAAATCAATACTCATTTGGCAATTTTCGACCAGAGTGCCTAGGGCTCATTGTTTTACTGCAAATGATAGATGATTTTGTGAGTGATCATTTTAAAATTGTTTTATCCGTACAGGCCTTAATTATTTTTTTATTTTTTAGTCTACTTTTTTTTACCAAGATTTAAAATTTCAAAGATTACATTTTACTAGATGATCAAAAAGAAATAGGCATTTATTTCATTATTTGGCAACAAGGATACAATATTTTTTAAATTACAGTTGGTGTGATCCTTAGTTAATAATTGTATCTCGGGAATTACAGCGGCACAATTCGAAAAACTATTTTTTTACCGCAGAGAAATTACACTTGCACACTCCTGGTCTCATATTCGTTTTCAAAAAAGGCGCAATAGAGTTAACTCAATTGTGCCATCAAATTAAAAATGTTTACAGAAATAACAATGGCATAATGAAGATTGTTTTAAAAAGATTTTTAGACCATGTAAATATTTTAAAGAATTATGCCATTAATTATACGGATGCAAAATACATTCAAGAATATTTCTGTATCCTTAACTCAAAAACGTCAATTTCGGATGTGTGCCTTTTTTATCGATCGGGTGAGATATACTGACTAGACGAATAGTTTTAAATACATGAATTGAACTAGCTAGATATAGAAAAGAAAATTAATTGTTGGATTAGTTATTTGTAATAAATATTTATTTTTACAATTTTTAAATATGCTTTAATGCGCCGTATTTTGGCTGAGTGGTTAGTCATGGGGTGCTACATAATTCAATGTTATTGTTGACTCGAGACATCCTGTATGTGTTCAACAACGAGGAAATCCTTATATTAGGTAAACAAACAGAAATTTCGGATTCTATTGTTTTAAGTAAACAAACTACCGTCTCAGCAGGACTTAATAATAAACACAAACAATACAACAGAACTTAAACTGAAATCCTGAATTAATTCTAATCAACCCTTTGGTCCTTTATTATTGTTTTAGGATTAAGAACGAAAACACCTTTTCTTTAAATCTTTAAGGTCTAATGTACTTATCAATAACAACAAATTTAATTTATATTTTTCAAATTAAAAGAACGAGATTTTTTTTTATTTCATTAGTTATTGATTTATTATTTGTTAAGGGCTGTAGCCAATTAGTATAACATAGTTAAATATTTAAAAAAGTATAAGATACATACTCCATTTCCCCGTAAAAGTAGGCAGAGAAAATGGACCGCCACACACGTCTATCCTGGCATACATTTCTAGCTTCTTACAAATTCATACATCTTATTATACATGCCCTTCGGTTCTGCCTTCTTTTGACATGACCAGACTTAAGATTTTGGTTTATCTGATCATGCCACGTTTTCCTGGGTCGTGGTCGTCTCACGTTACCATTCATTATCACCATATAGGTACTTGTTTAACCATTCTTTCGTCGTCCATTTGTTCTACATGACCAAACCATCTCGGAGACCCTTTCTCAATCTTATCAATTATACCTGACTCAGATTTACAATCTCGCCTGATTTCATCATTCGTAACCTTATCATGCATTGATTTCCTACACATTCGTCTAAGAGATCAAATTTCAACCGCGTTCACGCGGCTTTCATCCTTCCTCTGCCAGTTCCATGTTTCACTTCTGTACATAAATGTTTGGACTTAAACTCCGTTGAGCACTGCTAGTTTAGCTTCGACTTACATATTTTTATCAGAAATTACTGTGCTTAGTGCACCGTTCATTTTATTGCCCGCATTCACTCTGCTTTCAACATCTTTTTCAACTCTTCCATCTCTTGGAAACAGGCTTCTTAGATACACAAATTCTTTTACTTGTTCGAGACATTCATTGCTTACATTTATTATGCAGTCAGTAACCTCATTTCTCCTTTTAAATAACATCACTTTTACCTTACTTTCGTTCATCACCAATTCGCTCTCCAGGCATTCATCATACATTCTAGAGACTATTTGTTGCAAATCATCCTCGCTGCTTGTTGACAGATTTACATCTATTTATTAATTTATATTTGAATAATTTATAAAGCGCCTTTTTTGTGAAAATCACCTCAACATCATTTATAAATTTTTGCTCTAATACCCATATATTCTATCTCTTTCATACAGTTGTCCACGTATAGATAAAACAACCACCATGATTAAGTTTATAAATCTTACATACTCGTACATACTATGATGATCACATAAACATATTATATATATGTTGGATACGTTAGTATAAATAAATTAAAATTAAAATATTTATAAACATACTAATTTTTGGCTCATTGTTTATTGTTGTAATGTCAGCAGTACCTATTTGCTGTGTAAAACTAAATAAATAGGTTAAACCAATATAGATAATAAGTATGATTTTTCGTATACAATGTTTCAGGGGTCTCAAACTTATTAAATTTAATTGAATTGTCTCTTAAAAAAAAAAAAAGAACAATTTATACTTATCTAAATAAGGGTAAACATATAAAATTAGGTATTTTATGTATTGCATGCAAATGCAAATTATTTAAAGTTCATACAGTAGACACTATTTATAAAATTAATTCCATTATTGAAATTTACAAAGACAAAAAAATAAAAGAATTTGAGACGAATAAGTCACTGAATCTCAGTATCTGAATACTGAAATAATATTAAAATTATAAAATTATTAAATAATATTAAGATGGTGAATGGTAATTATATTTATTTATTTATGCATTTTATAATACATACAGTTTTTTGTTCACTTTGCCCAGCTGTATTAACAGTACTAATGATTTTCTTGTTGTATTACTGTAGAATGTTTTATTATTTAATTTTGTTTTTTACTTTTATTCTTGAATTGTTTCAATTTTCTACTGAATATGCTGTATAGTTTTTAGGTATTTTTTTTTACTATAAATCTTGTATAATTTTAAGGTAAATTTTTTTTTAATAAATCTTGGGTATATAGAAATTTATGTTTTTAAAAAAGAAAAAAAATATTAAGCCAAATATGTTGGTATTATAATTTTTTGTAAAAGGCAGATTTGCCGTTTGTGTTAATAAAATAAAACAAATAAAATAAATCCCTAAATTTCATACAAGTCATGGTCAAAATAGCTTTGTATTCAAAGGTATCAAAAATTACAATAATCGGCCCAACGAACTAAAAACTATTAAAACTAATATATCAATAAATAAATTCAAAGTAAATTTAAAGAAAATTTTTTAACTCGTGTAAAAAGTGCATTTCATTTTAATTAGTATGAATGTATTATAATTTTCTGTTTTTTTTTTTTTAATATTCCGTAAGTTTTTGTTTTTTTCTCATGTAGTTGTATATCAAAAATTTAATTAATTCTAATAAATACATAACTATAACAGTGTTAGTCACTCTCCAAGTACAAGAGTTAGTTTTTTTTTTGGTCGAGTTCCAGTCATAATATTTACTAGATGTATAAAAGTAGATTTGTATTAGAATAAAAAAACACGTACCATTTATGAAAATATATTGATTAATATATATATATATATATATTTTAATGTATGGGAGTATTGAAACCAGACACTGTCTGGCTGTTATAACAATAAAATAGTTAGTGGTTTATTCGTGTTTCGGGTTGTTATTAAAGTATAGTTATTTATTAATATACACAGCATGCAGTGCCTTTCACCATACAAAAAATACATAGTATGCAGAAATAAACATTAAAAATAATATACAGTAAGAAAACGAAAAAGAAAACCAGGAAAATGCTTATATATACATTTTGTACAATAAATATCATGCCATCATTCACAACGGTTTCACACAATAAGCACGTTAACATATTTGTGTAAAAAATTAAAACATTACGGGCAAATAAAGATTAAAAGCTTAAAAAAATATTTTTTAAAAATGACAAGTAGGTATACATATATATGTTTTTTATTCCTGCACTGCAGACTAAAATGGGGTGTTGGAAGTCGTTTGAAGTTCTACATCCAACATCTCTCGCGCGGCCCCTACTTTGCTCTTCAAAAGGTTGCTTCAAACTTCATAAAAAAAAAAAGTTTTGAACACAATTTATTAAAGCAAAAATAAAATACGATAAAATGAACGAAATATGTTAAATGAGTAGAATATTTAACTAATAAAATCAAACACTGAAGTATGATTATATTAATATTTTCTACTAGGCGTTTGACAATGATTCGGAAGACCCAGGATCTTGCATCTTGGTAGTAGGTGGCGGGTTGGAGAGGTAGAAAAAGAAGAGCGATCAGCGCTTTTATACGCTTACTTACGTCACTGGTCCTCTGTGTTGCCAACCTGTCGTGTTTGTTGTCTATGCTCGACGGTTGGCGGTACCTGCTTCTGAGGCACCACAATATATATATTAATTTTTAAACGTATTTTTAAATGTAATAATGAAATTTGTATAGTTTCACAATCGTTTACGATTTTATTTTTATTTCAGTGCCCATTTTTCAGTTTGCAACGCCATAATCTTGAAGCAGAATGCAGGAAAGATGGAATATCCTTAACAGATATCCACACTGTAGTAAAAAGTAGTTATCACGCGCCATTGTTCTTGAACTTTGCAACAATGGTGATTGGACTCATAAAGGTAATAAACCAAAATCAGTGATCGAACATCCCATTTCCAAGACAAACAAAAACTTTTTTTTTTCCGAGTACCTTAGCCTTGTACATGACACGTAAGGCTACTAAATACAGGGGTCCAAATATATTTAAAAAAAAAAAAAATCGTTTACGATTACGATATTTTTGTAGTTGGGTACCAGGATGATTTCAATATTATCCCATAATCTCTGTTTACATCGTCGGGATGTTTGCGAGTCTTGTTCGCTTCTTTTACTAGTCGAGTTTGGTGACTCGAGAAAAGTAGGTAAAAGCGCCAACTACACACCGAGGCGGAGTTATGTTTACTCGATTTCCTTAATCAGGATTTTTCTTCGCGTCATCGATTTGTATTCTTCATTCCGCCCGGATGCGGAAAAGTATTCATTTTCTGTAAGCGTTCCTTTTCCAAGATTTTCTAAAAACATGTTCTTAATAACAACATACCTGCCTAATCTCCTTTTCAGTTTCCAACTTAATGGATTTTTCCTTACTTCCATAAACATTTTCCCACAACATTTTGTGTTCATAAATACACGGGCTGACGTCATGCGTGCTTTCGCAAACTGTTTATACAGCGCACGTGTAAACGGTGCAAAACAAACAAAGGATCAGATTAGTTCAAAATTAATCTAAGTTCAATTTCATGAAAAAAAATCTGTTTTCAATAAACTCGGAAAAAATTTTGCTGTTGAAAGGTAAAATTTATTTGGAAAAGTACTTAATTGTATATTAATTAAGTAGAAACATCTAGGTTTAGGTCTGTCTTTTTCTGATATTTAAACATTTTATTATTATCATTTCCCTTTTTGCATCCATAGGGAACTGCATTCATACAATAATGTACCTGTGACATAAAGGTAAGGTGATCATTCTTACGGTTCAGGTGCCAGTCTGGATATTAAAATATTGCAGTGTATCAGTTTTGATAGAAATCGAGCTAGAAATCGAACCTTGGACCTCAAGTATGGTTGGCGAACGCACCAACCGCTTCAGTAATCAACGGAGTTATTTCATCTTGATTTCCCATTTCAGGATTTTTATCTGAGAGAAGCCATCAAGTCGAAAACGCTTGTCCAGGGTTCTGGTTCTATTTCACAAACAGAAATGTATTTTTCATCTGCTTAGATACTACAATTTATCACATTGAGTATATTTTAAGACTTTAAAAATTCTTTTCAACAATTTTAAATGAAGTTATTTGGCTAAAATAATATTAAGAAAAGCGTTTAACTTCGATACCAAAATATATATTTCAAATACAAAAAGATTAAAAAAATTAATTATATTAGCAATATGGACTATCTCACTAGATCAACAACTTTCAAATTGAAAAGCCATATGTTTTCTAAGTGTTGTATAGTCATTAACAGGGCTTATGACCTGTCATTGGCTGGTTTAAGTTGCCACTTTACACACTGTGTAATATTCACCATTTTGCCTATGTTTGAACATCCATGTTTCTAAAATTCTTCCATTTGTTGATTTTAGTGAAGTTAAGAGTAAAAAATCTTTATTGTTTTGAACAGATTAATCTGATCGAATTATTTCACATACTAGGCAATGCCATACTTGCACAAAAATATAAAACCAACACGATATGCATTTTAATAAGCAAATGCACTAATTAGGACAAATACGTACTGATTTGGTAATAATAATATTTTATGTTGGGGAAAAATAGTTTTAAAAAGAGGAAAGGGATCAAGGGAAGAACGTGAGTTTAAAAGTATCAGAGTGACCATTTATTATTATTTATTTATTAATACTTTTACAATGTTTGTATTCTTTTTTTATACAGAATTATGTTCCCTCGAAAGGGTGTTCCGTGCCGAGGGAAACATTTTACAAAAAGTGAAACATGCCTTAAATAAGTTATTTTACAAAGTCAACATAATAATAATAATAAAAAAACGTAATTAATCTATTAAAACTAATTATCATTGACATAATGAGCTATATAAACTAAAATAATCATAAAAAAACTTAAACAATTTATATTGACCTGTAGACCAAATTTCATATACAGTACACAAATTTTACCTATTTGGCTTGATCCACTCATCGAATGGAACAATAGAAAATCGCATAATGGGCTATATTGAAAGGTTGTTTGACTATCGATCAAAGTAACATACTTTTTAAAGCCTTCTTAATGTGAAATACTTCCATATTATTCACTTTTAACCATTTACGTATATTAAGGTTATAACTCCCGTATCTTTATTAAGAGTTAAAATCTTACATATTCACGGCACGATTTATCCCAGTGAGAAAACATGTTTTCTTTTAATATAAATTGAAAAAAAATAAAATAATAATTCTACACAATTATTATGTATTTCGCATAATTTAAGAGTTGTGTACATTGCAATGCAATGTAAAATTAATTCAATTATGCTGTGTTTACACCGCTGAAATATTAAATTGTTAAATGAACTAAAAACTGAAAGCATTCTGTAGAATGCTGAATTATTAAAAAATAAATAACAAAACTACATATTATTTAAACCAAGTGGTTTCGGGCCGACTTATCTTTGGGAAATATAAAAACTTTCTTTGTTATACTGGTTATAATAAGAACCACACTCTATTTATTCTTTAATTAAGCTTTTCATTTGCTGTGTAATATTTTTAAACACTTTCCTTCTCTATCGCCTATAAATTTATTCTCGATAAGAATTCCCTAACCATTTAAAAATATTTATTTGGCAGTGCGAAGAACGCTCAGACGTTTTTAACACTTTGTATCTCGGAGCCATGTAAACACGTTAATTTATAACTACGCGTTGTGTTCCGGTTCCGTGTTTGCATTTTATTGACATCTAGTGACTTTTATTAGTACTTTTTCGCTTCTGGTAAACCACGTGAAAACACAGGACTGGGACACAACGCGTGGTTATTATAATCACGTGTTCACACGGCTCCGGGATACAAAGCACAATAAAAGGAGTGAGACCCGGAGTGAGAGAGTGTATATGTCCGAACATTGCAATGTGGCTCTCCATAAAGACCAACGTTTGCAAAAATATCATACAGAATTGACTTATTGAAATGTTTCAAATAAATTTGAGAAGTTTAAATTGATTTGACAAAGTATTTTCATAATTATGACACTTTTAAGAAACCCTTCACAAACCATGAAATTTCACAAAAATGGGCCGGGCACAGGGTAAATTCTATGTGTATTTGGCCGGTGATCAAAGTGTTAATACAGTGCGGGCTTGAAGGATTGATATATTGTCAAAGTAATACAAAGTCATTGAAATCATTTAACACTTGGGTCAATTATTTTCAACACTTACTTAATAAGTAGCGACCACAACTCTCAATTAACCATATGAAACGAAATTCAGTAGTACCAGCAAATACTATTTTTATTTATTCATTTTCTTTAGTAAGTTATTACATTTTAGTATATTAACTAATATAAACAGTTATTAAAATAACTTTGTACTATTATCAATATTTAAAACATTAACTTTGTGTTCAAACATTTTATTAAAAATTACTAAACGAGGATTTTCAGTAGTGTTTCGACTTTTGCTGATTTGTGAGTTGACTTTCCGATCTAAATCTATCACAATACTCCATCATTGCTTGATTTGTTAGAACTTGTAACGAAGTTGAAAGTAGAAAATTCGTCGTAAAATAAAATGTTCTTATTTTTACCGCGTGTAATAAAACATTTTTTTACATCCAATTTTCCGTAACACTGAACTTCCGAATTGTTGTATATAATCACCTACCTATTTTTCGATGTTATCATAATCTATCTTTGATGCGTCTGAAATATTGGGCTCAATAAAATTAAATATCCCAAATAGAAATCTAAAAAAAACTTACTTTTTCATACCGATAACTATCTAAATAACTATGGTTTTCATTCCCCTATGCTCAGAATTCTTAGGTCTGCCAACAAACATACCAGTCTTGATTTCTTTGATAAAAAGTTGTCATCTTTCATAAAATCACAGAATCAAATTCAATTATGAACACCCCTTTCCCACTTCCACTTCCACTCCCACCCCCCTTCAAGACTACTAAATACCACTGTTTCTTTCTACTTTCTTTCATGATAATTTTATGTGTAAACATATGTCCTTAAAAATGCCCGCTGGGCTTATATATAAATAAAAAAAAAAAAGTTAATTTAGTTTTTTTTCAAATGAAGAGATCACGAGGAAACAACAAAAAAAATACAAGCAATTAGTCAATAATGTATTTTCCTTCATTCTGTAAATAATGAAGGAAAATACTTCAAATTAGTCAATGATTTACAATGGCACACTGCGTAAATATTGCGAGCTGCTTTGGCAGCTTTTTTCCTCGATCAAACGCTAACAGAAGTGTAGAAAATGCGTACTACTGTATACTTGTCATTCCATTTTAAAGCTTGTAATAAAAATAGATTTTTTTTTAACGTAAAAGCAAATACAATACCTTATAGAGTAGAAAATTTTCTTCCGAATGACGTACAAATTTTACCAGATTAAATTATTTTTGGTGCTCACTTTCGAATTAGGAAAAAAAACACTACGCCTAATACACCTATGACAAACGTAAATATAAATACATCTTACAACGGTCATTTTTTTATTTCCGTCCGGATTCAATCTTTTTCATTTGTACAACATTATTATATTTGTTAATAGAAAAGATACAAAATTCAAATACAATACTGGTTATATTATAAACATATATTATATTGTTTTATAATTATACATATGTATGTATATTTAATTATCATGTTAAGTATTTAATGTTATTTCTTCTATTCGGAATGTCATTTTTTATTTTAATATTGTATCATATTATGTAATTATTATTTATTGCTAGTTATTATTTTTTTTTTGTTGTTAATAATTATATAATATTTATTTATTTTTACAGGAACATACAGTCAACAATGATTAAATTGCATAATAAAGATAATGTTTAAACACAGACTAACGAAGTTTTGTAAATAAAAAATATTCATTATAAATTATGGTACAACAGAAGGGTGTGTTTGTGTGTATTTGTATGAAAGTAAGTGTAGAAGTGTGAAATTGTACAGAAGGAGGTGTTCAGGTGTGTGTAAGTATGAGCATCATTAAAAAGCAAGTGGGAGCGTATCGCAGCCAGATAGAATGAGTCTTAGTTTATTTCTAGACAAATTAAGAGACATGTTAAATACATCAATTGATGAAGAAAAAAAGTATAGTTTGAGCAAGAACGATAGAGGATAGAGTGTTGCGCACAGTTAGTACTATAGACTGGCAAACGGAATAAATATTTATTTCTTGTCACGCGAAATGGGACATTTTTACTATTTTATCATTTAATTATTAAAATCATCATCATCATCATATGATGCATAGGGCACTGAATCGGTAAAACAATCCCAGCGCAACTTGATCGTTTTTGTTTCATGAATGTAAGATGATCAGTCTAACGCTTCAGGCGCCAGTCCAGGGACTATTTATTTATTATATATACGGCCTAAGCCAATTACAACAGTTACATGAAGAAACATGCAAGAAACTGAACAAAAGAACATAAAAATATTTAGCAAGGACAAACAAGGGCAAAACAATAGTTGTATCCAATATATTAAAAAAAAACGAAAGACCTAAAACTTTGAGCTAAACCATGCCAATCCAACTTCATCCCACACTGTTTAGTCGCGAAGAGATCTACGAAAAGCCAGAAGATCTATCCCAAAAAATTCCAAGTCGTGTGATGAATTGACTAATCTACACATTCTGGACAATGAGGCATAAAAACCAAAGTTGCTCTTAGAAGATTTTATAAACAGCAGATTTTGACTATAAAATATTCTAGCGAAAAAACGTATTTTTAAATAAATATTTTATGTCAAACATGTCGGGAATCGAACCTGAGACCTCTTGTATGGTAGGCAAATGCGCTGGACACTACACTACGAGGCCGATAAATAATTAAGTAATAATTTATATAAATAGCATAATTCAGATACAGTGCGTCTATTTTCAAAGGTAAAAAATCCATTTTGTTTAGAGATTGGCTGTAAGCGCAAAGCCAGTTTACACGGGCACTTCCTTAAAAGCCACATTAGGTAAGTGAATAGGTATGTTAACAAATGTATTTGAAATGAATAAATAAGCATATAAGTGGAAATAAAAAAATCGATAAGTGCTAATACACTGAATATTGTGTACTTATACACAAAAATAAGTTACAAGTTTCTTATTTGTTTTTACTTAAGTTTGATATGTAATTATGAGTATTCGTTTTGTTGTAAGCATAGTATTTATACAATGAAGAATTTGGAACTTTTTGATCAAACAATTCCAAAAAACATCTGCTAAGGTTATAAGATAATAAAATATATGATTTAATATTTAATTATATTTTTATTTGATATATTTGCATAAATCACTTATAGAACGTAATATATCCATCCATTTTATTAGTTTTACGAGAAAATTATTCGTTTCCTTATAAAATTATATATTTATTTATTGTGAATTTAGCATCTAAGTGGATTTTCACTAGTCTACGTATGTTAATTTGATGCCATTGTGAACAATAAAACATGACATATTTTGATATGAAAATATCACGAAATAGGTATCATATTTTTCGTGAGACAAACGGATACAATATTATTATTGCCGATGAAGCTGTAAATTTCGTGAATAAAATAAAGTATTTCGGATTATGCTTAGATAGAAAATTAAATTTTAACACACTCCGAAAACGCTACAATTTATTTTTTGCCAATGGGAAAATGAAGAAATATGATATAAACTCTAGTACCTATTCTCATTTGTATTAATAACTGACATATAAATTTTTGTAAATCGGTATTTTAAATGAAATTTTAATCAAAAATATAAAAATTCTACAGAATCAGGCAATGACGAATTCAAAACGAATATATGTAGAAATGAATAAATAATGCATGAAGAAATTAGCTTTCTCACAGTTAACTTTAGCAACAAAAAAATATCGACGCTCGAAAAGAAAAAGTTATCAAGCGACATGTAACAACTTTACAGAAGAGCTGATTAAAGTTGTAATGTTCAAACATGGGCAGAATGGTGAATGTTGCACAGCGTGTAAAGTGGCTACTTAAACCAGCCAATGACAGGTCATAAGCCCTGTAAATGCCTAAACTTCCATATTCCTTCTCAAAAATGTTTTTCCTATATGTTGAAATAAATTTAAATCTTACTGTTTTGTTTAAAATATTTTTGCATTAACATATTACAACAGAGATGAAGAACATTTTAAAGAAGGCAATTTAGATATCTATTCATCTACAGGGCTTATGACCTGTCATCGGCTGGTTTCGGTGCCCACTTTAGACACTGTGTAACATTCACCATTTTGCCCATATTTGAACATCTATATTGTGAAGTTAAAAAGCTGAAAAATTTATTTATGCGAGTGAGATTCATCTAATTGAATTATTTCACCTACGTACTAGGCAACGCCTGAATTTTTTATTTTTTTAAATTTCTATACTTCTTCATGGACCAGGTGGCTTTATCAACAATATTTTGAGTTTGTTTAAATTTTTGTAGACAAGGACTGGATTCAACTCCCTGGGGAGCTGTTAACATTAACATATAACAACACCGTGACCACATTGTCATTACTCAAGCATTACCAAAACTGTATTCATTCACTGGTATAATTTTAATTGATGCACAGGGCACTGTTTTTTTACTGTGTTTTCAATTGTTATTTATTTTGTCTTTTACTATGTTTTTCCCATGGTTTTTACACTATGTTTACTATCTTTTTATAAAAGTTTTGTTATTGATTTATTTTTTCTTTGTATTTATATTTTGACTACCTTAAAACGGGTTAAATAACTCTAGATAGACAGGAAAAGCAACTTTGCATAAATATGTAGTTTTATGAAGGTATATGATATGATGTTATAAAAAATAAACAAAATAAAAAACTAATTGCTACGCAAAAATACCTTTATTTCTCGATGAAGATATCAGCTCAAAAAAAGGAAATGAAATTGATCTTTAAAGTTTACTTTTCAATTAATCTTTAATTTTGAAATGTAGATGAAAAGGAACATATTTTTTAACATACTTTTATTAAGTCTTCATGAGATAAGAAATTTGATATTTTCACTCAAAATAAGGGTTGAAAGACAAAGTTTTTGAAAGCTCCTATTGGATTACAAGTCCATTAAAACATCATATCTCAAATTTGATTAGACCACTTATCTCTCGATTATTCCGTTACCGACAGTTTTCCGTCTTGTTTTTGCCTTTCAAATATAACCAAAAAATCTGTTAAAAAAATCACATTTCGTCAGTGTTCTAGTCATATGGTAGATAATGATGGTATAATATGAGAATAAAATATACATAATAAAAATCATAATATTTGACATTACAAAGGATTTTTTTTAACGAGAGAAAATTAATAAATATAAAATAATAATAAAAAATATTTCTACAGCTCAGACGATGGATGCGATAATGCAACAATCAATCAACCGATTCTTCAAATGATTTAATTTGGTCGTCAATGTATCCGTAGATGTATCAAATTGTACGCCTATGCAAGCGAAATAAAAACATATTTCGGTTTAATGTACAAATAATGTTCCTTTGTGTAAGGTATCAGGTTGTTTGGATGTTTAGTCAAGTAAAGCCACTGTTCCTTGAAATTCCCGCAACCTGCGTTCTGTATTATTTGCTAAACAAAGCAAAATGGCGGCCACTAATGCATTATTTCTATTCAGAACTACACAAGCGTGACAAGTTTGTGAGATCCGATTATTTTAATACCTTTGAGAAAATTCATGTAAGGTTTTGTTGTTAAATTACCAAAAGTCGTCTTATCATAAGATACTGTTTTAAATTATACTCAAGTTAAATGGATTTTTATGAAGTGTGTACTGTACGAAGATTATTAATATTTTTTGTATTCCCCATACTAGCTTACGCGCGCCTGTGTTTTTTTTTATTTTTTTTCTTCAATTTTTTAGCGTCCAAATTTAACCCGCACTCTGTTTATCTACAAAAAACGAAAAGATCCATCAAAAATAACTCTAAGTTTTGCAAATAATAAATTATCTACCCTTTTTGGACAATGGGGCACAAATACTAATGTTATGCGAAGATTTGATAAAAAGCTTTTTTTTGTGGAGTAAATAATAAAAACTCGAGTATTTCTCTTTAAATAAAAAAAATATGTAGGAATGGATTCATACGATTTCATTTCAAGAACATTTTTTCATAAATCAATTTTGGGTTTACTTTGCACGGATAGAAGATTATTGTTAATGAATAACATAACGGACCCCTAGAAGGTTCTTTTCGTTCTTAGGAGAATACTCACGAATCTCTAGGTTTTTTTTGAGCGCGATATACCAGAAATTTCTGTATTCTTTTTAATCAATTGAATAAAATATCGAGAAAAACACTGCAGTTATTATCATGCAAAAGTATTATTCTATACTTTTGCATCATCTTTTTACATAATTCTTCTGTACGTGTGATGTCACCGTACTCCTCCTAGGCCTAACCGATTTACGTGCGGTTTTCAGAGAAATATAAATCTTTGGGCTGTGCGTGCTCGTAGATATTAAAATCATCAATCAAATATGTAAAAAATAAATTAGGAGCATAAATTTTTTATTTATCAATCTACCAAGGTGTCATTCGAGGAGAATACAAACACAAAAAAAATGGAAAGATGTTGTTTTTTTGTGTATAAAAACAATGTTTGTTTTTGAATGTTCACAAAAGGCATTAGTTTTTTGTGGATCTCAATCAGATTCTTTCCTTAAATTCATTATTATTTCTACCCATTTATTTCTTTTTATTGTATTTTTGGTAACACTTAAATAATATTATATTAAATACATTCTTAAAAATCGTATTCCTACATAATTACACCCCTTTGTTGGTGAGACGACCGAAGTTTGACGTTTGCAAAAAGAATGCCATATTTGAAAAAATATTTATTTTATGTTTTGAAATTCAACCATAAACAAGTACCTACTTAATTTCAATATTTTTTTAATATGACAATTTTTAGTTTTGGAATTTAATCACAAACAAGTACCTAGATGAAAAGTATTTTTCCAAGATGATAGCAGGCAAGCTAAAGTTCGGGCAGGACAACGCCTGTCAGGTTCGCTAGTAATATAATATATTTCAACAGTCAAATAAGAAAAATACCATAAAAAATAATCGGCATCATAATATCAATATACATTAAACGGGTATTAATAAATTTTAGGGAGTCCGTTTTTCTCCTGCAAAATGGTCGATTTCGATATGCCACAGTATTCTTCTGGGGGTGAGATAAATCGTATATATCTTTTCACTTTCAGTGAGTATTGCTAAGGAATTGTGTTTGCGAACAAATATTTAAAGACAGATGAGGAATTCTATTGAAACCCACTATCGTCTCAAATCAAGAAATAAATCGTACAATTTTAAACAATAAGGGAAAATTCTGAAGAATCTCGTAAGCGAAAATCTCATTTCTTTTAATCCAATCGGATTAAAAGATTATGGAAACTGGCTGGAAATAATCGGGAGGAAACGAAAATTCAACAATCGCTTCGTGACGTGATCATTTCGTTTTTTGCGATACATTGATTTATTAGTTATCAGTGAACGCACTCCCTCCACATACCTGAAAACCATTTGTAAGACCACGGGTCTTCCTACCGGTTTCGTTTTTACTAAGAAGCAATGTTTTTTGGGTCAATAAACAAGTTCCCGCTTGAAATTTTTAATTTTGTAAAACATGATTTTAACTGAATTCAACTCTACTGTTATCATTGTAAGTTTTGAAAATTGTATGGAGAGCTTTTGTCAGATTATTTTATTCTTTTTCATGACTTGAATAGAAGCAAAAATTGTGTTGACTTCTATTTAATTCAGTTACTTAGTCTATTTCCGCTATGGTATATTTTTATGAATTTAATAACATCAATTTGGGTAACTATTAAGTGACTTTATATCGTGACGATTTTATGTCGACTGCTATTATCATCATGCCATTCCCCCGTGAGAGTAAGCAGAGAGGATACACTGCACATGTCTATTCTGATATGCCAAGATGAAGTATACTGATAAGGGAAAAAAAATCAATTCATGATATTCACAATTACAATACGCGTTACTCAGGAAAACTTTTCTCAGGAAAAGTTTTTTTTAAATTTTTTTATTTATTTATTATATTGAAAACATATTATACATAATTATATACAATATTCCCAAGGAGTTTTTAAAAAAAAAAACTCATTTAGGGACATACAGATTACAATTTTTTAAAGACGTTTTTAAATTTTAAACTATAATATTATTTACAAAAGCAGAAAAATTAATCAATTTTTTCGCTCAACGAAGTTCGGCTAAAGGTTTCTGGAAAATATTGGCCATTCAAAATTTAATAAACTGCTCAATGAGCTAAAACACGAAAAGTTGAATAGAAAATCCGAAATCCGTGTCGCAATTAAAAAATATAACTGAAATCTTTTTGATAGTGATAGTTATTAAAGTAATTTATATAGATTGTTTTTTTTTTTTTTTTTATATAGGAGTTGCTTTATTATTTACCTTGCTTATAATATACAAGGTTTATATTTCAAAAGTGGATTTTTCTGCAATTAAATTTCTTTAAATTGATCTAAACTGTTGGGATCAGGTGGGATATACTAATGTGGGCCAATCAGGAACTTCTCAGCATTTGCTTATGTGGAGAGGAAACCACTCAAAACTCTTCAGGAGAAGCCGGCCTGTTGGCAGTAGTCAACAGGCCTTCCGTTCCACTAGAGGAGTGTTCGGCATTTTCTTCCCTACTTTGGTTTATTTTACCAATAGCCTGCACTATATTGATCATGTATAATACTACCTCTCGTGTGAGTTCTTTATTACCTATCACCGATGGGATGTCGCATAGATCTTCACCCAAGCTTCTGCAGCGCGCCTCCAGCTGTTGTCTTTGAAAGCTGAAAAGGGGGCAATGCATCAACAGGTGAGGGACATCTTGAGGAGTTTCATCGTCGCATGGGCAGCTGTCGATTTCGGAGATCTTGAAGCGATGCAGGTAGCTCATAAACCACCGTGACCCGTAAGCATCTGGGTGAGCTCGTAGCCAGCATTCTGCTTTCTCCTGAAATCAAAGGCATGGAAAATGGTAGGGAAAAACATTTTAGTTATACTTCCGGTAGGTTCACTTAAATAACGATCGTTCCAGACTTGAAGGGTTCTGCTTCTTATTTTCCTTTTGGCAAAACTGAGCGGGAAATCGGCAAAATCGGGGGCTGTCTTCTTGAGTGTAGCTTCCCGAGCCTTTTCGTCAGCCTTTTCGTTGCCAAGGATTCCGCAGTGTCCCCGTATCCAGCCGATGTACACGTCCTGGTGTCTGCATCGAAGCTTCTGGATATCTGTTCTAATGTCCATTACAATAGGGTTGACCGAATTTCGGTCAGTTATTGCATGGACGCCAGATTTGCAATCTGTCAGGATCGTTATTTTCTTCCATCTGTTTGGTGGTTTCTTCAAAACATAGACCAGGGCTTCTCTGATCGCAAAGAGTTCCGCCTGAAACACGGAGCAGAAATCGCCGAGTTTCAACTTTCTCGACGGCAGCTCTCTGACGCCATCGTAAGGTACAAACGCTGCACCCACTTTGCCGTCCAAGAGACTGCCATCTGTGTAGATCCTCAACTCTTCCTGCGCCGTCCCAGGCAGAACCTGATCATCATAGCCGTGATCTATCGGATAGCGCTCCGCCGGATGAGGAAGTGAGAAATAGTCTCCCACTCCCTGGTAAAATCTGTCCTGTGGCAAGTCTTGCAAAGTGAGGCTCTTCTTCACCTCATATGCTTCTGCAAGCTCCCTGATTCTCAAATCGAGTGGCATGAATCCACTTAAAACCTGTGCTGATACCAAGGAGATTGTTCTGTATCCCTTGCATGACCTGATGGCTATTTGTCGTTGGATGGAGTTCAATTTCTTCCGATTGACTTTCCTGTTGACCGCGTCCACCCACACGCTTGAGGCGTACGTAATCAGAGGCTCTACAGCGCCTACGTATATTTGCTGCATAACCTCCGGCGATGCACCCCATGTGGGTTTGGCGGCTCTCACGAGTTTGTTTGTAATACCTGCGGCTTTTTTACAAACACCGTCAACGTGTTTGGACCAATTTAGGTTGCGATCTATGGTAAGACCCAAAACCTTAAAGTGA
>NW_028279009.1:0-79492 GCF_059751315.1 Micrasema longulum
TCTTGTGTTTGTCTTTGCTTTTTCAATATGATAGTGTTTTTGTTGTCTGGTGTTATATTTGTGTATGTCAGCATTTTTGACTAATATTATGTCATTATATGTTATTTTTAATAGTTTTTAGTTCGTGGGGAAGATTATTATAATTTTTTACACCTTTGAAGACAAAACTATATTGACCATGACTTGTACTCTTATTTTAATTTGGAAGTTGTAAAGATGTACTTTTGTCTAATCATTATTTTCAAACTGTTGTGTAACGAATAAGGAATAATATGTATGTAACAATATGAGAGTACAATGGGGCGTTTAAGAAAAGTATTTTTCACGATAACTTTATTTCTTTGAACATCGTGATTCGTATTTAGGCTTTTTATAAATAACAAAGAAAGCTCTTCAATATTTAGATTTACTCCGCAGTAATATTTCTTATAAAAGAAATAGTACTTACTTCATGTTTTGGAATTATGTCGTTTGTTTACGCGACTTTAAATTTTAACTGCCATTGATTTATAACAAACTAATTATTGTTCTCCTATATAAAAGAGGAACGCGTTAAAATCTCAGTTAGATTAGTAGTTAAAGAGACAGCAAAACAGTTGGTTAGATTAGTGGAGAGTGTTAAATGCGCCGCTCCTCCGCGAGGGTAGGCGGAGAGGATAAAACGCCGTATTACCCTGTCTTTGCATACGGACCTAGCTTTCTCTACTTTCATACGTCTATCTCCGCAGTTGACATCTGTTGACATCGCCCTGTTTGTTACTGTTATACTTCTAAGTAAGCAGAAAAATAAAGGAAATTTTGATCAAAAGTACTTTTCGATTTACAAGACTGCCAAGTTCCAGTACCACAAAGACGATACAGCATGTATGACTATTTATTTATTAACCGACATTGTCCATGTATACAATTTATAAGGTTTAAATATTACAATTAAGAATAGTTCAAAACATTAAAAAAAAAAAGAAAAGATGCATTGACAAACATAAGGGACATCGAGACAAGATCTGGACTATTTATTTAGTGCTCGTTTAAATCGTTGTAAACCTAAACCAAAAAAGTCCAGATCTTGTCTTGAGTTAACAATACGACAAAGACATTGGAGAATTAAGGCCATAGTTTGTTCTAGATGACTAAATGCATACATGTGCATATGCTATGATCCTGCAAAGACAGACTCTCCGCTACCCCTAAGTGGAATTCGCTTGATAGTAGTTGTAGTAATACTGTTTCAAATAAAGCTGTTTTAGTAAAAAAAAAAAAATCGATCGAAATTAATAACTAAAAAAAATATTTTTAATTCAACCAAACTCGAATTTCTCATAAATTTTTGACCCCTGATTTACAAGTAATTGGGTCATTGCTCCTTAAGCAGCTGATTTGAGTGGGTAAATTTGCAGCGGGTTTTTTTACGTTCGACCTTAATTACAAGCTTATAAACGTTGTATAACTTGAATATTTTAAAAGTGGATGTAAAAAAATAAATTTTAGGTGATTACAAATCATTGCCTTTTGAAAGGGGGGATTCCTAGATGACATTGTTTGATTGACGATTGTCTACAAAACCTACGTATTCGTAAAATGTATGGAACATCATCGAAAAAACTCCTAAATTTGTATCAATTCAGAATTTGAATTGACAAATAAATCATTATCTCACCTCTTTATTTTATTTTATTTTATTGGGAAAATCAACAGTTCTACGTGCATATTTATAGTAAACAGACAGATAAAGTGTATAAACTCAGAACTAATAACAGATTTCCACAAAGTATACAAAGTTAGTAAAGAAAATATATGTATTACATATTAAATAAATACATATAAGTTTATAGGCGGATAATAATTGTAGAATTTTTACCTGATACGGTATCTTGTAAATTTAAAGATGCTTTTTCTGCTTTAGTAAAATATGTTCAAAAAATGTTTTTTTTTTTTAAGCGAGTTAATTAAATATACAGTTTACATTATTCTGCAAATATTTTTTATAGTAAGCATTGTTAAATCAATGCAATAATTATTTAGTGTTGACATTGTAATATACTCGTACAAAAAGGGTTCCTATACCTTTGCGTAAAACCATTGCGAGATATAGATTTCTTTATTTAAAATACGCTTTATTTTATCTAACGTAATCAACCTTTGCTGGTACATACTTTTTTACTTAATAGGAGTATTTGCTCATCATTTTTTTATGAATCATATATTTATATTCAAGCTTAATGCAATTTATATTAAAGCTTTGTCAACTAACAAATTTAAAAGTTTTGCTAAACACAAGCTATTTACAAAAGGCTTTCATTAAGTTATTGAATATTTGAAAGGCAAAACAGCTTAGCAATGAATTTGTATTTTTCGGTACTAAATTTTAATTTTGAATTGTCTATGTGATTTTTGTTTGTCGAAGATTTTCTTATGGGTCCTATGTGAAAAGGAAATTGAAATTGTGGTATTCCTCCCAGGAAATTAATATTATTATAACGTTAAGTTTTTACTATTTCTGCGCTGATTTACGTAGACTTTATAATTTCATGTTTATATTTAATTTTGCACTTAAGTAAACATAGGTAATTGAAGTTAATATTAACTTAGAATTTAATTAATTATGCGTCCATAACTATCCGTTTAATAATATATATTGAGTAAAGAGAAGTTTATAAGTGTTTAATTTAATATAAATTATGACAGATCAAACCAAGGCGCGAAACTAATTTAAAGGTTTTAACATAATTGCAATAAAACAAGTTTAACATTTACATAAATACGTACAAATTTTTCAAGTTAAGGACGCCCAAATACAAACAAAAATATAATGGATTTAACCTATTACGTATTAGTTTTAAAAATTCCTTTGAATCTTACTTAAAGTCGTGATATGCGTGTTAAAGGGTTTGAAATCTTCATTTTCTACGCTTGATTTGTATAATTCTTGTAAAACATCAAGGTTTTCTAAAGAGTTATCTATTTAACTGGTGTTGTTTATTAAAGCAGCCTTACATTAAATCCAACGTATTTTAGAAAGTAACACATTTTTATATAAAAATATAAAAAACGCAGAATTGTTTACTGTTCTTCTTTTCCGTCATCCTTTCTACAGATTCTATGTATCTGTTTGTGCCGCTGCGCTGTTTCCTCTCGGGACGCCGACTACCAGCTTTCGCGCTACTTCTTCAGGGATCTGCCTGGAAGTCTTCATCCTTCGAGGATTCCTCGAAATGCAATACGTGGAAGTCTGTTCTACGCTATTCTGTTGACATGTTGATTCCAGTACCGTCTTTGTTGTCTTCACCTTTCCGTCCCATTGTTTATTGTTCTTATTAATTCACATTAGACCTCTCGCTTTCCTTACTTCACTTTATTTTTACAGACTAACCCTTTATGTATTAATATTTTAATAGCTATGGTGTTATAATATATAGAGGTGACAATCCATACAAATCCGAGCTAAAAAGTCATCCCTTCAAGAAAGGAAATTACCAGCGGGGGGAGCAAGTGTAAGTGTATGTCATATCACGTCGACTTTGGCAAGCAAAACACGTGGTACAAAAAAAATCACGGACTTTCTACATCGGTCTACTGTATGTTCTATTCTGTATGTCGCTCCTTTTTGCATGCGTGTCACCTTTGTTTGTCATTTCACTATACGCCCGAATAACTGAGCAGGATAGAGACAGGAGATAACTCACGAATTGGTAACATAATTAAGACTTTTTTTGACATTGAGTTTTTTGACACTAAAGTTCGTTCTATCAAACATAGTTACATAACTCGATGATTTTAACACTACATTTTGTTCTGCTAGTAAATTTTTCTTTGTAACGTTGTTCTATTGACTTATTTTTATTGTTTTTATATGAGTTAAATTGCATTACAATTAATTTATTCTAATTACTGATAACATTTTGGCTTAACAAAATAATCTTCAGAATTGGCGTAGTAGATAATTTATTAAAAATAAAAAATTGATACATTAATTTATAAACATATGTATGTACGAGTATGTACATGTACATATGATTTTATCATGAATTCTTTGTCAGTGATTAAGTCAAACATTTATTTTTCTCTTATAATCTCGAATCTATAATTTTATTTTCATATATAGCAGCAATACCAGTTTGCTAAACAGTTTCAGAGGTTCATTAAACTATTTTACAGACTGAAATCACTTGTTATTTTTAGCACACTTATTTTTTCTTTTCTAGCGATGATATAATAAGCCTCCTATTGTACTCAGACTGTATTTATGTTTATAAATAACTAACTAGTAAATTACTTTTTGTCTGTAAAAATTACTACCGCATTTTCGAACGAGTCTCTTTAATTAATAAGTCGATTTTATAACATGCATTATAATGAGTCGGTAGAATAAAATTATTGTTGTAGGTACATTGTCCATGGGATTTTATGGTCATTACTCATAATGTAGTCAAAGCATTCCGACTGTCTAACTTCAAATCATGACCAAACCAGACAAACTTGACCTAGGAGTGTAGAGTTGTAGGCGCCGGTCAATTCGACATCTTAGTAATTAAATTGTTCGTAAGAATTTTACGTGCGCCTTTAAGGTCGTGTGATTATATTATTATTTTAAATGACTCACATTAATCACGGAAAAGACGAAGTTTTGTTGCATCACTTCTTTTTTAACAAATTACCTGTTTCCAAATACATGCGTATCTCGCATATTATTTTTATAGAAATAAAATATGTTAATGCAGGGTTACATTGTCATGTCTTGTTGTGAAGAAGTTTGTTGGGGAGCTATTTATAATATATTCATTTACGTATAACACTTCTATGGATTTTATATGGTTAGAATGAGGAAGTAGAGATAATTTTATTTATTAATAGACTATTAAACTAAGTGAAGTTTTTTTTTATGATTTTTTAAATTTGGTATTTCAGAAATTAATCCGCGTGTGACGTCTCAAGATCTCTTCCGCTTCTGCTCGGTCAGTTCTTCCGATTGGTCCGTTGACGATGAGTAAACCGGAAATCTTCTAGAACTCTCTTATCATTGGTTGATTCTTATAATCTAGAGACGTCGTTCAAAGAAGTTTTTATTTTTAAAAATATTTAAAAAATGTAATTTTTTTTTTCCGTATATTTTTAAATAACTTTACTGTATAATTTGATGCTCTAATTTTTACCGCACGTAAGAAAAAAATTGCGTAACTCATTTTTTTGGGGCTGAAGTTCGATGCAGTCCTGATCCAACGCGTTTTAAATCATCGCCAAAGTGATGAAGGGGGTTGTGGCGCTTCACAACACACCGCAGTAATATTTTTCTATAAACATATCCTTAACGCATTGAGTCACTATTCACAGCTACGCAGGGACGCTAAGCAAGCTTAGCAAACACGATAAATGCTCAATAAAAACGGCAGAAGACTCCTCGACAGACCTTACCACTTCACAGCACGATACAACAAGGTATTCATGCCGTCACTAGCCATCACGACAAACCAGACCTCAACCCAATACACGAGAACAGTGAAATCCTACCTTTAAACGTCTCCTGAGTCCATCAGTTAGGTTATTCCTAGCACCAGATAATGGACCCGTGACCAATGTCACAGACTCATGGATCAGAGGCCTGAGGTTCAAACTCCGCTTTACCACGACATGATTCCTATTTTATTCAAATTAATTTTATTAATAACTCATCGAAAATGGCCCCCGAATATCGAAAAATTTTGGAAGAACTCAAATATTTATTTTACATAGAAAAAAATACGACCTGTCGTTGGCTGGATTAAGTGATTACTTTTCGTAATGTGTAACATTTACCATGTTGCCTAATGTTTGTGATTTCCACACCTACACACTTTTAAAAACTTACATATTTACTTAACGCACGCGTCTGTTCACATTATTTGACGCTTCCTAATAGGGGTCAATTGTTGACATTTTGGTGAATTTTTTTTTATCGCAATATTATTATTTATTTTTATGTTTAGAAGAAAAAATATTATCCGTTGAGACATGGCTCTTTTTAGATGAACTTCTAAGAGAGTTGAATTCCAGGAAATGTGTACAAATAAATGTGTGTAATATGATAAAATGAATACATAAATAAATAAAAAGTAAAATAAAATATGTACATGCAAAAGTTTCTTGACCGTGAGTCACCTAGATGAGTTTACCCTTCAATGCCCAATTTTAACTAAAAATCATATTTTCATGTATATTTTTTATGCAAATACTGGGAAAAATATTTTTTTTTTAAATATTTTTTTTTCGGTTTTAATTTCATTTCATGGTTTATGTGTAAAATATGCTACATTGGGCATGAAAAGATTAAAAAATACAAGAATGTAAGGAAAACAAGAAATAACGATTCATATGTTTATGTTTATTTTGGCTTAAAAATGTCTGCCTTAAAACAGGTTGTACTTAGTTAGGCAGACTAGACATGATCCAGATAATCTTTTACCTAGGTGTGTATGTAGTAGATAAAGTTATTGTTATTTTTGTTAAAAACTATAATTATTTTTACTATGTGAACATCTTTTTATATAATAATAAAAGTTGCGGAAACAATTATAAATACAAATCTTGAAAAAAAAAAATTACCCTTTGAACTTTGGCAAATTTACTATTTTGACCAAATACGTGCAACTGACTTTTTGTTTCAAATTTTATCGAACCGTTTTACGCTGATGGCGACTTTATAAAATAAAATATAATAGGTAGTATGTATACAATATAATAAACTAGTCACCGAGTGATAAACATGTTTGAAATGACTTTTATACACCGATTATCAGTATGTGGCAGATCGTCTACATTGGGCATTGTATGGTTTAAGTATTTTTTTTAGATAACCGTGACTCACGTCCACTACTGAACAGAGGTTCATTCATTAGCGTTAGATAGAGTGTTATATAATAGGGTAAGGTTTTTCCAAAGAAATGTTACAATAAAGGTCATAGTCAGCGATAGATAAAACATTCCATTTAAATGTAATTATGCAAATCACTGACTGTTATATTAGGTACTTTAATTAGGTTACGGTTTTATGACCAATGGAATATGATACCAAAACGTGTATTAAGGAAAAACCCAAAGTCTTGCTGGATTTTTAAAAAGATCTGAACCAATATTTTTATATAAATTTGTTGCAACAGAGAGGGAAAACATTTTTGAGAGGGGAAGTCTAGGCATTTACAGGGCTTATGACATGTCATTGGCTACTTTAAGTGGCCGCTTTACACACTGTGTAACATTCACTATTCTGCCTATGTTTGAACATCCATACTTCCTCAACTCTTCCATCTGTTGACTTTTGAGACGTTAAAGGGCTGAAACCTTCATCATATGGGTGAGATTCATCCGGCTGAACCAATTCACCCACTAGGCAACGCCTGAAAACAATTTTCCAATTTTTATACTTCTTCTTTTACCAGGGTCGCGATTATAAACGGCTATCTTCATCAGTGTATACTGAGACAGTATAAACTAATATCGATATTTATGTACGAAAGTGTATAAAAATTTCCAGTACCTTCGTCGGTAACCAGTAATTGAACATGTATAGAAAAAAAAATGTGAACATTCTATTGATTTTACTTTGTAGATAAAATTAAAGATAAATTTTAACTTCCCATCTGTAGCTGAATCACAAATAGCTATCGACATGCTAATAAGTGGCGTTCTCGCTATAGTTGTTTATCGTATTCGCGATCACAATGGAACATCTGTGGACACCTAATATTAAATGTCAAAATATTTACGTTTCGCGGCGTATAATCCTGCTATGCAATCACATATATGAATTTAACCGGTGTAAATATGGAAAATATTCCAAAACTGCTATTTTTATTTATTTATTATTTATCATGCTATTTATTGCATTAAGCCGGCGGTTGCCAATCCAAATGTCAAGAAAAGCAGTCGCCATAGTAATTGTAATTTAATTTTCACTTTTTTGTTTAGATACTCCTTACTATTTTAGAAGTGGAATACTCGTATATTGTATTATATTTTAAAGTAAACGGCGATTTTTTGCCAATGAACTGTATTTATTTACGAGGAAAACCAAAAACAAACCGACACGAGCGTTGACTTAGAGATTACACACGCATTGACTTATGACTGCAATAACTTAAGCATGATCGTTATTGTTATCGCTCAAATGCTTTGCATATTTTTAAGCACGTCGATCGTTATTTGTAATTGAGCTACAGAATACGTACCTTGGTTGTTAATTCAACAATGTTTTGAGTATGTGCAAATGGTTTCAGACTGGCTGGATTTCCTCCCTAGGGAGTTATTAATTTCTAAATTTGTTGCAACTGAGAGGGAAAACATTTTACTTCACAAAAGTCTACAGATGGAAGAGTTGAGGAAATGTTGACGTGCAAACCTTGGCAGAATGGTGAATGTTACTCCGTGTGTAAAGTGGCCTCTTAAACTCTCTAACAGCTCATTAGCCCTGAAAATTTCCATATTCCCTCCTCAAAAACGTTTTCCTTCTCTGTGGCAACAAATGTAAACATGAATAACTTACTAGGTAGGAAATGAAGCCAGTCTGCAACCGTTTGGACATACTAAAAGCATTTCTCAATATTTTTAACTTTCAATATTCAATAAAATAAGAAAATGAGTAAGGGATTCCAAAAACGAAAAATATAATATATCTTACTTTTGTGCATTGTTAAATCTGTACCTTAGAGGATAAAACACTGGAGTCTACTTTTTGCCATTTAAAATGCAGAAATTATTACAATAGCCATTTTATACGCGAATAAAATGCTAGTCCAATTTCGTCATTAAAATGCTTTTTTAAGTTGAAATAAAAATTTGAAGCCATTTTTTTATTTAAAAAAACATCAGAAGTCCCAGATACGCTTTTTGAGTGTGTACTATTACTTTTAAAATAATCATTATTTTACATTGAAATTATCTGATTTGGCACAAAAGTCATAAACTAAATGACTACTGGACCGATTTACGAGTGGTTTTTTCAAAATGATGAGATTTGCGCTAACAGAATAAACGATAAAAATATCATGGTTATGTTGAGAGATATCTATAATGAGCATCTATTAAGCAATGCATTTTCAATAAAAGCAACAAACATTTTAATGAACGAAGGTATTTCTTATACGCATACTTTGGTAGTTGTACCGAGTCAGATAAAATGTGTGGAATTTAAATGGAGTCGTTATAATTGCAAATGCCAGATACGTTCACACTATGACAAATATTTATTCACATAGCATTAACAGCCTTATTTTTGTGGAAAACACTGCTTTATGGCAAAAGTCCGCTTACGTACTTTTTCTTTGTACTTACAGATATAAATAAATAAATAAAACAAAAAAGTAAAATGCACAATAAAAGGTTTGATAAAAAAATACAAGGATTATTTTATTTTCGAATGAATTATATACGTCACGCATTCTGCAACATATCGCTAAATATAATTAACCCAATTTTAGTGCATGTTCGGACATGGTGGTGTTTGCATGCCATTTCACTCTGCGTAAAATTAATGTATTTTTTTCGTAAATGCTATGTGGACTGAACGTCCAGTCTGAAGATGCCCATTGGAAGGTGAAAGCACTAATTGGTCGAATAAATAAGTGTAAGTGTAACAAGTATTTTTAATTTGTAACTTATGTGTAAATATAAGTTATTACACCATTAAAATTTAATTCTATATAGAATTGTCAATGAATAACTTAAATCAAATTAATTTGAAGGTTTGACCACAAATTTAATGATTCAAATAAATATACGTAATTGTATTTCGATTTTTTCTAGATTTGTAAACATGTTTATAATTATTAATCTGTCAATTTTTAGTTGTTTTTTGAACAGACAGGCTAGTAAGACGCGTTTTGGTATAATCGGCGAATTTTCAAGAGCAAAAATTATAACGCGTCTGCTCAGTCTGCTCTCGCCTTGCGGGCTTGTTCGCGACTTTTTGACAAAAAAACAGACCCAGACTTGGCTTCCTGCAACTTTTTCCTGTTCTAAAAGATGAAGAGAACTATAAAAGGACAACGCGTTACGCCATAACCGAATTACTGACGGGAAAAGAAGACCATACTTCTTGTTTGTAAAAACGCTGGTATAAGTGTATTATATTCGATGGTGATTACTTTATTTTTATTTATTTATTTAAATCTTAAAGTAGGGCACACATATCATACATATTGTTATGTGTGTTCTATTAATAACATTGCAAATATATTTAATTTACAAATTGTTTATCACATATGTCTTGACCATTATTTTAAATTTTGATATGCTTTTTTTCTTCATAAATATTTTTTTCCATTTCGTAATACTTATTAATTGCTTTAAATAAAATTGAATTTTGTGAGTTTGCCTTTTTCCTAAATGGAAGTCTATTTTGTTCTTTTCTCTAGTATTGTGATCGTGTTCATGCTGGTTCCGATCAATTTTTTTCCAAAATTCTGTTTTTTTATTGGAGTTTATAATAAAAAACAGACAATATTAATCTTGAGGAATAAATAAAGAATTTTTTAACATATACACATTCCGTGAATTTTTTTATCAAACTGTGTATGTTCCTACATGTACGAGTTATTATTAAATATTTACCTATACAGTTTAACCCTTCACTGATAAATCAACGTTTTCATGATGAACTACCTATTAAATGTAATATAATAGCATGCCATGTTAATAATGGTTAACCCTCCTTTCCTGGTGATATGTAGCTAGTACACATTACATCTAATAACTATAATTTCTTTACAAATATAAAAAATATTGAGTTTAGATTTTCAGTATTTCTCCATTACACATTTACGTATCGACTGAAATAATTTGTTATTAAATAATAAGTACTTATTAGGCACGAAAAAAGCATTTAATCGGAAATCGGGGATAAATTATACTCACAGTATACCAAATAGGAAAGAATTTACCCTTGTCGCGGAATCAGTCACATAGTCCAGTACAAGCTACTTAGTAGCTCTCGGGAAGTTGGCGCGGGTGCACGTTTCGCCAGAGTCGTTAGCGATACCCAATGATTTTTTCATGTTTTCAGCAGTTAGATTTGAAATATTATCATCTTTGAATGAAATTATAGTTAATTAAAGCCATTCCCTATAAATATTTCATTTTTCCCTTTTTAAATCTCTTATTTTTTTCATGTGTAGTGACTACACAGGACCGCAACGCACGGATGTTTTTAGGACAGTAAGGGAAAGGTAATATAATAAGACGCTTGACTCGCACACTTTCCGGTTTGATTCCCGGTGAGACAGCAATAAAATGTGATTTTTCTCAAGCCTGGGTGTTCTGTGATGTAATTTACAACTGTAATTTGGCCTCCTGGCCTGTTGTGGTGATTTTTTTTAAATACAATAATACAAAAGGAGCCTTTGCTGGAATAAAATTTATGATGGTTTTATTTTATTAATAGGCAAATAAATGCGTTATTACTTTACAGAGATAATTTCACATTGGATTAATATTTAGTTTTAAGTAAAGCACTCTTTAACTTCAAAATAAGGCATACATGAGAATAAACAGTAATAGATACTTTCTGAACATTACAAAATGAAAACTGAAAGTACTTCAATGAAAGCACCCACCGCTTTCCCGAAACTGTTCATAAAGTCTTGTCTTTCTTCAGTTTCGCACATAGACTTTAATTATTTTTTTAAATTAGTTAAGCCTAAATGTAATATTTCTTTACAATGAAACCGCAAAAACAACAAAACATGGAGATATGAATCATTTTTGAGCTATACTGTGTGTGTTGGATTTGTTCCGACGTTTCGACTACCATTGCAGGAGCCATCTTCAGGGTAAACTGAGTGAAGATGGCTCCTGCAATGGTAGTCGAAACGTCGGAACAAATCCAACACACACGGTATAACCTAAAAATGACTTAATGAATAAACTAATAAATTCAAATCGACAACACAATAAAAATTAATCTAATGCCAAGCTGTCTTATCCCGCAAATATTCTTTGACTCTATAGTAGCTCTTTCCGAACAGCCTGTGCTTGGCAAAATCTTTTAAAAAAATTGTTGGCAGGGTCTGAATTTTCAATAACAGAGCGCATTCCAGCATAGAATAATACGCCAATGTACCAGTAGCGAGCGGTGATTTATTTTATGGGTAATCTACAAAAAAATATCATTAATTTGTACCTACATATAAGTACATAATATACAAGTCATATAATTTAATTAAAATTTATTACAACAGAGAGGGAAAACATTATTGAGAAGGTAATGTGGAAGTCTAGGCATTTACAGGGCTTATGACCTGTCAATGGCTGGTTTAAGTGGCCACTTTACACACTGTGTAACATTCAGCATTCTGCCCATTATATTATATTATTAGTACTAATGACAGGTTTAGACTAAGAACTGAAAGTACTTATGACAGGTCTTAATTCTTGTAAATGCTTAGACTTTCGAAGCATTACTTATAACCCTGATATAAAGTTAGTTTGTCGGCCTCGTAGTATAATGGTCAGCGCGTTTGCCTACCATGCTAGAGATCTCGGGTTTGATTCCCGACATGGTTGATATAAAATATTTATTTAAAAACGTGTTTTTTACACTAGAATTTTGCATAGTCCTAGTAAAAAAATATTTTAATGTGCCAATATGTCTTCTTGCTCATACTTATCATTGTGGTTTCGGATGTGACAGGGTTTAATTATAATGGACTCGGTATTGATGTAGACATTTTAAACTGCACGTTGCATTTATACAGAAAAATTCTTTATATGGTCGATTATTAGGGATAGTTGCTGAATGTGCATCTTGAGTGGTTTATGTTATGTATATGTGCCGCATGTTATGTACGTGTATGTATGTTTGTGTATGTTTTGTATGTGCGTTCATGTGTGTGTTCGTGGATGGCTCGGAGTGTCCATTCGGTATTTTTATTTATTTTAATTAATTACCAACAACAACCTCCATTGAAAACGCAAATGTTAACAATTATTATTTTCTCACTTGGATTTCTTATTTATTTTTATTTTTTTGTCACATTTAATGTTTATATCTTTTTTGCATAATTTATAAAAACTTAATTGGTCTTTTTATGTAAAAAAAATTGTTGTTTTTAATAATTATTATGTATGACTATGTTTTCTGAGTAAAATATATATATTTTTTTTAATTAAAAAAATTAATGAACCTGTATATGTAAGTCAACCATTAATTATTTTTAATGCCCTAGACTTCTATTTTCCGTTCTCAAAATTAAAATATTCATTACATTTTACGCAAGTTTAAAATATTTGGGTAACTAAGACACATTGCGTTTTAAATACCAGCTTTTAATTCTCTTTCTAAAAGGTTCTCAGGAAGAGTTTATTGTGCTGGAAGCTATTTTAAATAAGCTTCAATTTTTTACAGTACGGTAATCACTGAGCCACGAACCAGACAATGATTTAATCCATTCGTGTTTAAGTTAGCGAAGATATTGTATTGTTTTAATACCGCTTGTTACAAAACGCATCAGACCGGTTAAGTTTAAATAAAACATGGGGATTCAAGGCAGACTGACCATTGACCATTCACGTAGGTACTCATGAACAAAAGTTATGCATATGTATGTATTCATGTAAACACACGCAAATGTTTATTAATATAATGAGAAAAACAAATACAAACTTTAACATTATAATAATATTTTTATAAAAAAAAATTGTTTATTCATTGACAAATAAATTATTAATTCAACAATGTTTGAGTATGTCCAAATGCATGCAGACTGGCTGGATTTCCTAGCTAGAGAGTTATTCCTATTATATTTTTTTATATATTTTTTTTAAAATGGGAGTTGCATTATTTTTTACCTTGCTTATAATATACAAGGTTTATATTTCAAAACGAGGATTTTTCTTCCATTATATTACATTATTTTAGCTAAACTTTTAGAATCAGGAAGGATATTCTAATGTGAGCCAATCAGGTACTTCTCAATATTTGCTCATGTGGAGAGGAAACCACTTAAAACTCTTCAGGAGAAGCCGGCCTGTTGACAGTTGTCAACCGGCCTTCCGTTCCACTCGAAGAGTGTTTTTGCGGCATTTTGTTCCCTACTTTGGTTTATTTTACCAATTGCCTACATTATATTGATCATGTATAATACTACCTCTCGTGTGAGTTCTTATTTGAATTTATTTCAACAGAGAGGGAAAACATTTTTAAGAAGGCAATATGGAAGTCAAGTCATTTACAGGGCTTATGACGTGTCATTGGCTGGTTAAAGTGGCCACGTTACACACTGTGTAACATTCACTTCTCTGTCTTTGTTTGAACATCCACATTTCCTCAGCTCTTCCATCTGCTGACTTTTGTGAAGTAAAAGAGCTGAAACCTTTATCACGTGGGTGAGATTCATCTGGCTGAACCAAATCACCTACTAGGGAACGCCTGAAAACAATTTTCCAATTTTTATGCTTCTCCTTTAGGTTTCAGCTCTTTTACTTCACAAAAGTCAACAGATGGAAGAGTTGAGGAAATGTGGATGTTCAAACATGGGCAGAATGGTGAATGCTACCCAGTGTGGAAAGTGGCCACTTAAACCAGCCAATGACTTGTCATAAGCCCTGTAAATGCCTAGACCTCCATATCCCTTCTCAAAAATGTTTTCCCTTTCTGTTAAAATAAATTTAAATGATTTCTTTACTATTGATGTTCAAAGAATTAACTTTGTGGTCAAACATTTTAATTTATGTTAGTAAATATTTGTATTTAAGCACTTACCGACTTTTTATGTCTACTGGTTTCGAGACTAACCCGTCTCTTCGTCAGGACACTCACTACAACAACATGCAAATACTAAAATACACTTTCAGCTTTACCATAACCGTAGTACACAAAGTATTTACGAAAAATACATAAATTGCGTCCAGATTTAAAGGGGATTTGCTTAGTCCTTAGCTCTTAGCTCCGCCCCTCCCTTATCTCTACCCCTATTAACATATTGCTGAATATTATTAGCTTAATTAGTGCATGTTCGGACATGGTGGTGTTTGCATCCCCTTTAACTTCTATTTTTCTATTTGTTCGTAATACTACGGTGATGGTAAGGGCGAAAGTGTATTTTAGTATTTGCATGTTGGTGTAGTGAGTGTTCTGACGAAGAGCCGTCTTTTCATTTCCAAATTGGTAGACATAAAAATTCGGTTAGTGGTTAAATACAAATATTTACTAATATTACTTATTTATTTACATTTATTGAAACACTTGTCTCGATTCCATGGGACTTACGTCCTGTGTTGAGTTGGGTCAAATGATATAATTTGTATTTCTGTTTAAATTTTACTATCATTAGTATTGATTTTAATTGTTTCAGCATCATTGAATTAAATTGCAAATATTAAAAAACAAATACCCCTATAATATATCGAGCCATAATCGGCAGAACAACGTAAGCGACAAATAGTGAATTATTCAGGAAAAGGTTTTTTTTATTTTTGTTCCATATGTATTTTTTTTAATAATTCGGTAAATGGGATTTATAATGGTTGGTTACTGCCAATACTGAAATGTCGGCCAAATTGTTTAAATACCTTCCGCTTTTGACTGGCGGTAACGCTGTTTTACCTATAACTCTGATAGTGGTGCGAGCTAGCGTAACCCTCTACATTGTCGTCGGTTACGTTGTTTTGCTTAGCTTAAAAATAATATGCCAGCATATTTTTTTTTAAGAGTGGAATGATGCGGAGTTATACACAGAAAAATATAATTGGCCTATTATTTTGGTTTATTTATAAATATTGTTTTTTTTGTTATAATGACTGTTGTTTTTTTTAAATAATTAATATAAATATTTTTCAAATATGACAAGTGATTTTTTGAGAGCTAAGATGTTTTGAACACTTGTGCAGGTGGAATAAGGAACACTTTTCCTTAAAAAAACGCTATTCGTTAAAAATGTCGCTTACGTTGTTCTGCCGATTGTAGCTCGATATATGTGAATTCTCTTCTCTTCTCTTCAATTTATATAAATATGTATGTATGTATGTAAATCTTAATCAATAAATACAATAAATCGTGCAATGAAAAAACACATGTAACTAAAAATGTCCTACCTGAACACAGATCTCTGTGAATCACAAAAACTGTGAAAAAAAAAACATGAATTAATTAATGACTAATTTCCGTTGATTGAGCGTTGAAAAATTTAGGTGTTTTTTCATTACTGTTTATTTATCTAAGCGTAACAGCATGCACTATATGGTCCATGTTTAAACATTCATATACGTGTTATTAATATTTAAAGCATAAATTTTGTGGTCAAACATTTTACTAATGTCGGTTTAATTGGTGTCCTGATGAAGATACGGATACGCCTTGAATCTGGTAGACATAGAAAAGTCGGTAAGTTGTTATATACAAATATTAAATAACATTTAGATTCATATTTGTCTTCTATCTCTTCATTTGTTGGTTTCTGTAACCTTATTTGCTGAACGAATTATTCGTTATAAATTAATTATATCACTTATTTTACGGGATTTTACTTTAGTATTTGACATTTGAAACAATACTTATCTACTACGATGGCATAATCGTAAAACTTATATATTATTTTTAAAAACATAAAAATCGACCTTTAACATCGTGCCCTTCAGGTTTTACGCCTGAGAATTCACAATCGTTTACAACATTGTAATCAATTTTGTAAACCAACCTGTTACTTCAAGAAATATGATGCGCTGAAAAAATAACGAGTTGTTTATTTGGTAAACAACCTCTTTTTACACGGTTTCGAAATTAGACAGTAAAAAAAATGGAATTTAAAAAATTAAACATTCATTTCTGTACCTCAAGGGTAAACCAAGGAAGTAACATTAACACTAATAAAGAAAGACATTTAATTACTAAATAAAAAGGGCATTTCTAGCTAGAAACGTATTTTCATTGCAGTATAACATATTTTCTTGTATTTTTTTTACAAAAAAGGAAATGAAAATGTTTAATTTTAAATATAGAACGTAAAATGTATTTAAATGAATATATATGTTCCGTTAAGGCAAATCATAATACATACTGTCGCATAATAATATACTTAATGTATGTAGTATTTTTCACACCGCAAATTTATCAATTTCCGAGTTACAAAATATTTATTTTCTCCATTTTTTTCTCAAAAATGTTTTCCCTCTCTGTTGAAATAAATTTAAATATGAGTAATTCTCTAGGGAGGAAATCCAGCCAGTCTGCAAGCATTTTGACTGACTCAAACATTGTTGAATTAACTACCTGGTAAAGGAAGAAGTATAAAAATTGGAAAATTGTTTTCAAGCGTTGCCTAGTAGGTGATTTGGTTCAGCCAGATGAATCTCACCCACGTGATAAAGGTTTTAGCTATTTCCCTTCATAAAAGTCAACAGATGGAAGAGTTGAGGAAATGTAGATGTTCAAACATGGGCAGAATGGTGAATATTACACAGTGTGTGTAAAGTGGCCACTTAAACCAGCCAATGACAGATCATAAGCCCTGTAAATGCCTAGACTTCCATATTCCCTTCTCAAAAATGTTTTCTCTCTCTATTGAAATCAATTTTAATATGAACTAGGGATGAAATCTAGCCAGTCTGCAAGCATTTGGACATACTCAAACATTGTTAAACAAGTATTGATTAAGATAAAAACATTACTTACCGTTAAAATGTTATATCATCGCTTTTCCATATCGATTTGTGCAGTACCTTAGCGTACATATAGGCATTTTAGTAATTGCAAGGAGAAAAGTAGCCGGTCCACGCTCGCAACAGACTAAAGTCCGTACTATCAAACATATGCCAATTGGCCGCAGGTTGAGGGAACATATTTCGAACGCTCGGGTTTACTCTATGTATATACCTCAATGATAAATTATGTTAATGATTTATTAAAAATATATACAGAAACCAACTTAGGTATTTAACCCTGTTCACTAAGTAAGTATCTGACCTTATGGCGATACATACAATTACACTGTCATGATACCACTGCCTTCACACTCCTTGGGGCTTAATTTGATTGGATATTCAATTACAAAGACTTATTATTAATTTAACGTGTGAAAAATAATCGAGGCTTTTATTTCCCATCTCGGTGAATTAATTTATGATTGTTTAAACTATTTTACTTGTTAAATTTACATTCGCTGCCCCATTACTGTATGATTAAGTCGACACAAGAATTTTAAATGAATTTGGCCTTAATAAATTAAGAAACTTCGATGGCAAAAGTATTTAGTGGTCATGATTAAAACCTTTTGTGGTCTTGTGGTAGCGACGCAGATTCCGGATCAGGAAGTCTAAGGTTCATTTCCCGCTCTAACATAACTGTTTTTAACAGAATCTTGTTTTTGGCTCAGTTTTATAACACTTGATATAAAACACGGCACAAATTTTATGGTTAAATCGTGCGCAAATATATTTTTCAATATTACGTATTCTATAAATAGAAATTACTTTTCTTACTCCAAAAAAATTAAATGAAGTGATTATTTCATTTAACTATTCAAATGCTCTGCTTTTATACTACACTTTTCCTATTCTTCAAAGTCGGGACATGGAAGTTGAGGTAAGTATTATATATAAATAAATTACATATTACAATTTTGGAAAAATTATACCGCCGAATTTTTTTTCAATTCACAGATGAATACGTTGCATTGATAAACTCAATGCGGCGTATTTCAATCATATGTTACATGAATGTAAAGTGATCAGTCCAACGCTTTAGGTGTCAGTCAAGAAACAATTAAATATTGTAGTTTAAGCAACCTTTAAAATCAATATTTTGGTAAACAGTTTCAAAAACTTGCCAGTAATCGAACCCAGGACCTCAAGAATGGTAGGCAAAGACTATAACCACTGCACTACGAAGCGGACCTATGTTCGCTTGATTTCTTTCTTCAGGATGTATATCTAAGAGTAGCCATGAGTCGAAAACACTTATTCAGGATTCTGGTTCTATTTCATTCACAGAACTGTATTCTTCATCCGCCTGGGCATGGAAAATAAAACATGGAAAAATAAAATAAATGATTTTTTTTTTAATTACCACAATGAAATAACAATCATCTTCTTTTATTTTTCTCTCTTCCCTTCAATTGCTCACCTGCATAAAGTATTTATATTTAATAAATAAACATACGAAAAACATTATATAACACAATTTCCTAAGGCCAGGTTCCCACTATGCCGGACGCCGGAACGGTAAAAATGCCGGAAGAGCCAGTGGCCGTACAAGTTACATGAAGCTATTCACATTATGCCGGATCCGGCAAAAACGCCGAGCTCGGCATTTTTACCGAGCGTTTTGTCACTGCGAAGCGCCGGCAGAATACCCGGACCGGAGCAATGTGAACAAGTTTGCTCCGGTATCTCTGTCCCCGCTCGCCCCGCCCGTGTTCCCCTCGCGTCATTTCGGCTTCGCATTCTGATAAAGGTAGACGTGTAGCATATATATAAACGCATACACTTTAATTAAGCTTGTCCAAGAGAGATCTGTTCTGTGGGATAAGACCGAAGACGATTATAAAGACAAAATTTTGAAGTTAGCAGCATGGCGTGGAGTATGTCGAATACTGAAATCAAACTTCGATGAACTGGAAGAAAAAGAAAGGTCCGAATTCCGGCACAGGTCCGAATTCAACTGAGATGAGTACTTGACTGTCCGGCTTTCTTGTGGGGTCCGGTGTTAATGTGAACACTATTGTCCGGGAGCCGGTTTCCGGCAAATCTGCCGGTCCGGCGTAGTGGGAACGTAGCCTTAGGCTACGTTCATACTCCGACACACTCCACGCCATGCTGCTAACTTCAAAATTTTGTCTTTATAATCGTCTTCGGTCTTATCCCACAGAACAGATCTCTCTTGGACAAGCTTAATTAAAGTGTATGCGTTTATATATATGCTACACGTCTACCTTTATCAGAATGCGAAGCCGAAATGACGCGAGGGGAACACGGGCGGGGCGAGCGGGGACAGAGATACCGGAGCAAACTTGTTCACATTGCTCCGGTCCGGGTATTCTGCCGGCGCTTCGCAGTGACAAAACGCTCGGTAAAAATGCCGAGCTCGGCGTTTTTGCCGGATCCGGCATAATGTGAATAGCTTCATGTAACTTGTACGGCCACTGGCTCTTCCGGCATTTTTACCGTTCCGTCGTCCGGCATAGTGGGAACCTGGCCTAAGTTGTATATTAAAATATACGCGTATTTATGTGCCTAATTATATAAGTTTTTATTTTAATTTCATAAAATGTTGGTACATACCTATCTAGTATCTAGCTATTATGTGTGTCGATCAATCCAAATTATAACTCATTAGATAAAATTGTTCTTCATAAATAAATATAAATGCATCAATTATAATTTCGATGTATAAATTCGTAATTTATATTATAAAGATAAAATTTAATAAGAGGTTTAGAGGTGAGTGGGGTAATGGGAAACTGCGGTAACTCTGAACGATGGTTATCTAGAAGTTTCCGATACCGCCTCATCCACACAAACCACGCTACCTGAAAGCCGCTTTCCTCTTAAGTATTTTCTGCTGCAAGTTGCGTTTTGTAGAGGCAAGTCGCGTACGCCGTTCAAGGTAAGAACCGATGTATATTTTCTTTTAAAATTATGTCATATTTACTATCACCTTCTTAGATGGTGGTATTTCTGTCACTAATGTAGTACAGTGATCTTAAGTTTTTTAGAAGGAACTATCACTTACCTACGTATTCAAGTTTTAAACGGAATCAAAGTTTACTGTGTTGATTAAGAAATATTTTTTTCCAGTGTAAACAAGTAAATACATTAGGAAGCTGAAAAATTATATTTTTTGGAGGGCCTCAAACTACTGTAGAACAAATCTTATGTAAAAAAATGACGATAGGAAAATTTACATTGAAATACTGCATTAATAAACCAGGTTCAAAGAATGATTTTTTTGATCAAAATACTTATATTTTTTTTTTATAGAAATAACAAATGTCCCAGTTACCAAAGATAACCTACAAAAACGAACGCAACAGAAAAAACATTCCAAATTTTGACAAGTACATCAATTAAAATCAAACTAGAAAAAAAGCATAAATAAATCGGGAAAAAAAGGAAAATCAAATAGGAGTCAATGTCCTATAAAATAGGAACCTGTGTCTTTTAAAACGAGCAAAAAATAGAATGCCATTAAAAATTTTAAGTTCTTTGTAGACGAAAATACTGTTAAAGAAAATGATTTTTTTTTCTGTTTATTCTGTTTTGAAAAATATGAAAACCCTCCCACTAAAGATAAGCTAATGTGTTTGTTCATAGGCCCATGAAAAATGTAGCAGTGGATAAAGCTGTTTAAAGGGTTTGTATGTGATTTTTTCCTAAAACGTTAATATTCATCTCTACCCCGTATGCTTCGGGTAATTCCGACCGGCAACCTTCTTGTGTTTCATTCATTTTCGTATGTTTTTTTGCCTTTTTAATATTATATAGAAATACCAAAGTTTAAAAAAATATATGTGAGTTTTGATTTACACGTTTAATTTTTTTTTTTCATTTTTCCCTAGGGTATGCGCCCTACCCCACTCTCCCCATCTCATTTATTTTGCCGCTTTTCAAATCATAATGTGTGTTTTTTATACTTTCTTACTTCCATGAGCCAGAAACCTGAACGCGCGGAGAGGAAAAAAACCCGAACGACCGGCGCGATGTGATTTACTTGTATTTATATTAAATAAATAGCGGTAATTATAGATAATATTTTACTTATCGTCGCCTTAATTAAAATACAACGCTACTTTACAGGAAATAATATAAACTGCATAAATCAGTCATTTGGTTTAATAACCAAATATTTTGTTAATAAGGTACCTATACTAACACTATTTTTAAGTCTTAAAAACCAAGCAAAACAAAAAACCATCACGCCGTTTCCTCGTAGGGATAGGCAGAGACGAAAGAACACCGTATCACTCTGTCTTTGCACACGCGCCGATTATTCCGACTTTTGACATGTCCATCTTCAAGAACTTGTTGGATTTGATCGTGCCATGTCTTTAGCGGTCTTCCTCGTTTTATGCATGCATCAACATTTGCATCCTTAATCTTTTACGCCGTTATTTCGCTATCCATTTGTTCTACATGTCCCAATCAACGCAGCACTCTTTTCTTGATTTTGTCAATATTTCCAGTCTCAGCCTTACATAATGCACATATTTCAATATTTGTGCACCTATCATATATCGTTTTACCACACATTTGCCTGAGAGATTGCATTTCAACAGCATTCAGCTTACTTTCATCATTGTTATTCCCATTCATTAGAACTGCATTGTGAACTGGTAGTTTTGCCTCCTGCGACAAAAAAATATTTGCCAGGGTAAATTTAAATGCACTATTCACCCTGTTCCCGGCACTCACCCTCCTTTCAATATCTTTCTCGGTCTTTCCACCCCTAGTAAAAATGCTTCATTATAAAATAAAAAATATATACTTTTAACCTAAAATATGCATTGCATCCAAATAAATGTAAACTATTATACTACTTATAATATTAAAAATCAACAACTGATTTGAGTATACTGAACACTTTATTTTATTTTTACAAATATAAAAATATAAAAATAAAAACGTCGTGACGTAAGCGATTGGTTTTTCCCTCAATTATGATTAATGTACATGCTATAGTTCATAAGATAATTTTTATTTTCCACTTAAGTACCTTGAATTATATAACTATATAAGGACTTTCAATCCATATAATCTTCACATTCGTTTGAAAATGCCCTAACAAGGCGAAACAATTGTCACGAAGTTTAATTTTTATATTTTTAAAAATAAAATAAAGTTTTCAGTAGACTCAAATCAGTGTTTGATTTCTAATAATTTAAGTTTAAATATGGAGTTCTACAAAATAAACACCAAATCAATCAATATAGTACTACTAAATACCTACTATCTTAAACTGTTTTCTATGCATAACGCGTATCTACGCGTTGTTAAAAATATATGATCAATTTTTTTTCTGTCAACAATTTCTTCGTTTAAATGACAGACATACTCATAGATGGTTATTTTTACGGTTTATAATTTAAAATACAGAACAAAAATACGTAGGCTGTATTCAAACTAAGGCGACGTTACGTTTATCAGTGATAATCTTATTTGTAAGAATTTATTATATAAACACACGACATAGGATGTAAATAAAATAATGTCTGTATCCTAATTCGTTTCATTCAATTAAATATTCAATTAATGAGATAATTCATATTTCCTGTGAAGGTAATAGAAATCAGACCCGCACTCCTCTATCTACGCTACGCAGTCAAACTAGTGCGGATATCTATGGGAAAATTTATTGAGTAAGTTCGTGTTTACATGGTGGTGTTAAATATATAAACAGTCTCTTCGGTTACGAATATATTCGAAAGCAGGAATTATTCACTAGCTGCATTGGAGTTTTAACCAAAATACAAGAGCAAAAACTAGACTATTTAGCCATCCTTTTGCAATTTCTTCACACTGTTTCCCTTATTTGATTTTACAATGAACAGACAGATTAATTATAATGGGCCCAAGTGTACGTATTGACACACACGTAAAAAAATACATGGCTTTAAAAATGACCGAGTGATTGATTATGTTATTTTGTTTATTTAAGGTCCCTATATAATGGGGAAGTTCAGCCCTGCGGAAAATTTGATATTAAAAAAATATTCTTATGCGCGGTAAAAATTAGAGCATTAAATTCTAAGTCAAAGTATCTTGAAAATGAATGATTTTAATACAAATAACTACTTTGTCTAACGTCAATACTTCTTCCAAATCAACCAATGCTGTCTGTGTATGATGTTTTGTGTTTATTTTGTAATTTTTAAAACTTTTTCATATCCTTTTTATTTGTAGTAGTGTATCATAATTTTTATTCGGGTTTTGTAAATAATGTTATAGTTTAAAATATAAGAAGGTCGGTAAATAAATATTGTTATCTGCATGTCCCCAAATAACTTTTTTACAAAAACTCCTTGGGAATATTGTATAAAATTACGTATAATATCTTTTCAATTTATTTTTTTTTTAAATAATAAAGAATTGTGATAGGTTTCCAGTTTACAGTCAGTCAACCGGCGAGTCAGCAGAACTCATCAAGAAGAAAGGGAAGAGAACTTGAGACGTCACACGCGTAGTAATTTTTGGTAATTTTAAAAATTTAAAACTTTTGAAAATCATAGCGCATAAAATACGATACATAATTTTGGCCTAGTTTAATATTCTATTAACGAATAAAAAAAACGAGAAACCACTGAATTTCCTGATTCCTTACATTAAGCAATAGGTAATATAATGGATAGTGTTTTAATGACATGTATAAACTTAATATGTGTGTATTAAATAAAATATTAATGTGAATTTGTATATGCGAATATTTATTTATTTATATATGTATATGTATTTATATATATAAATATAAGTGTGTGTATGTTTATTACTGCATTACAAGTGCCCCGACTCAACACGGATTTTTTAGCGATTCGGGGCAAGTTTACAGGCATGGGTCGTACAGGCATTGTGTCGCTATAAACTGTGTCTCTATCCTTAATAAATGTATATATGTATTGACAAAAAAAACTCTTTTCTTTTTCATAATTACGTAAATATTTTAATTGTAGATCAAATAATCAGAAACATAAATAAAAATTAGGGAATTTAATAATTCAACAATGTTTGATTATGTCCAAATGCTTGCAGACTGGCTGGATTTCCTCCCTTGGGAGTTGTTCATATTTAAATTTATTTCAACAGAGAGGGAAAAAATTGTGTAAAGGGGCCACTTAAACCAGCCAATGACAGGTCATAAGCCCAGTAAATGCCTAGACTTCCATATTCCCTTCTCAAAAATGTTTTCCCTCTCTGTTGAAATAAATTTTAATTTAATAATTATTTAAGAAAACACACGTGCAACGCAAATTTCTTTGAACAATTATCTATCGAAACAATTGAATCAATACTTTAGATAACTACTTTGATAAACTGGAATATTTTAATATTTTTAGCTTAGAATTCAGGAGAACTTTAGCTTCATTAATAGTTTTACATAAAATTTTATCCGGTAAGATGGACGCTCAAGATATTTTATCTCAAATCAACATCAATGTTCCAAATCATGCCACTCGTACTAACACTTTATTTGCTGTGAGAAATTACATCACCAACACTGGCTTCTTTTCCCCAATGCCCAGAATGCTTACGCTTTACAATGAAGTGTCCAAAGACAGCTCGGTTGATATATTCCTAAAGCAATGAGAGTTATTCAAAAGAGAAATTATTAACTCACTTTTCGAAAGATGAAACTTACCGACGGGGAAATAATGTCTCGTCTCTTGTTACTCTGATATAATAATGATATATTTGCATACATTTTTCTCCTTACATCATTTTGTTTACAATATGTAACTTATGTTTTTATCGTACTTTTTTTAACTTGTGTATACACCAATCCATAAGGGTTTATCGAATAACCTATCGATTGATTTAAAATAAAATAAAAAAATAAACATGGACGAAATGGTAAATATTACAGTCTGACAAGCGTCCTCTCAAATCAGCCAATGACATGTAATAAACTTTGTAAATACGTAGGCCTTTTACCTCCTTTAACCAAATATCTTTCCTAGTCTTAGATATGATATATCTAGTTTAATTGTATCCAATGTACCTCTCTATACAACTTTGTAGGTAAATATCAAATAACAAATAATTTTTATGAAAAATAAAAACACCAAATAATCGTAGTCTAGAACCTTCAATTAAAGTTCAGTATACTAAAAGCGCTATAAAAGTGTCTAATTATCACTTTAGGGCTTGTAATTAATCGAGTTGTTATCCTTCTTAGATCAATTAATAACTAATCATAGTGTTAGTTGTCTGAATTAAGTATCATAATAATAAAAGTTCGTCTTGTCTACATGTCTACACGATATAGATTCCTTTGTACATTGGTGCCATTTTCCTTGAATAATATTGGAATATCATAAAACACAATGAGCGTTTAATTTTGTATCAACAATCACAACTAGAAGTAATATGACAACATATTTTGTGTGTGGATAGATATTCGTAGATTAATTGACACCAATTACAATCGATAAAAGGCCCGTTGATTGCGCGCTTAGCCTTGCAATAATGACCTATTTTCAGTGTACAATATTTATTTGCATAGGTGTTAATTTTATTGTTTGTATTATGCCGCGTGTCGTTCGCGCTTTTGGTTGACGTTAGCAACGTCCATGAACCCTGATCCTAGGACCTTTGCAAGGATATAGATATTATTATTAATTTATTTTTTTGTCCTAGCATTATGGCGGCCTCCGTGGTGTAGTGGTCAAGACGCTTGACTCACACACGTTAGGTTCCGAGTTCGATTCCCGGTGAGAACACATATATCAAATGTGATTTTCATCAAGCCTGGGTGTTCTGTGATGTAATTCACCACTGTAATTGGGCCTCCTGGCCTGTTGTAGTGCAAAAAAATACAAATATTTACATATTAATTTTCATTAGTTGTATTTTATTCAAATTGTAGTATTATTTATAATAAAGAAATATTTTTTCCATTGTTGAATGGACCGAATAAGTCCGTAAATAAGTAAAGAAATAAATAAAATTGTTTAAAAAAATAATGTATTTTTGAAATTACCAAATACGAAAATTTATAGTGTGGGTGCTATTTACCATCCACAACTTTATACTTTTGTACTTTTTCCATAAATAAAAACATCATCCTCTTATTTGCACCTAATGGTGCACAGGGCACTTTATTTTTATGTTAATCTCGGTATATATACACTATATACTCAATGAATTAAGAAAGTTGGTATTTGTAAAAAAATACACTTTTTTTCAAAATATGTCATTTCTCCACATTCGTTGAGTGGATGGATACTGTAGTATGTTTTTATATTAGTTCTTGAAAATTTTTCACATTATTGGTAATAAATAAAGTAAAATTTCAAAGGATTTATTTATACAATTCTCGAAACAAATTATTATTTCATCATTTTACGAATCTTCAATTTGGGACCGAATGAATTAGAAACATCAGATTATTTAGAAAATATAACGAAAGTTAAGTTAATTACTTTTTGCTTTTAAAGTGAAATTGAAACATCGCATCGCCTCACCACATTAAGTGTCGTAATATTAGCCCAGAAATTCTTCTACAAAATGAATCAAGATTTTTCGTAAAATAATTATTTTTGTTGCTTCACAGAAAAGGCAGAGGCGTGCCGATCTTTCTGAAAGATGACGTCTGATACTAATTTATCAATAAAAACATAATTAAATAAAATTTAAAAGTACCACATTTTGTTTTAATTTTATATCTTACCAGAGTGCCCAGTCTCTTATATTTAATAAAAATTTAAACTGTCATATTGTAAACGCATACCTGAACTTTTGGCAGAAATGTGAAATTTATCATTTTAGAAACACTGCCATAATAAGTCTTTGAATCGAACCAAACCTTTAAAATAATTCATGTACATGTACATGGCACCACTGCCAAATATTTCAATCAAGTGAGCGGCTAGGCTGTTCATTAAATGCCGGCATTCAACTGAATAGCTAGGCCGTTCGTTGACTGAACGTTTAATAAAAGGGTTAAACGTCGTTTAGCCTCTTTAATTTTAATACAACAATAATAATTTTTTTTTTTTTTTTTAAATGTAATGTGAAGTAGGGTTGGATTAGAATAAGTTTGGTTAGGTTTAATAATAAATTTTTCATATTAAACTAAGTTATTTTACTCAACTTAATCCTTAACGTAAGATGTTTTGCAAAAAAACTATTTTTTTTTTATTATTAAACTTAACCCAAGCAATCTTTACCTACCTCGGCGGCTTTTAGTTCAGCTATTTTAAAAGGGCCAGCTTTCAATAAGCTAACACGTTGATCGTTGAGCTATTTCAATTCATTCAACAAATGGCTTAGCCATTCAGCATGACCAAATGTTTGTAGACAGGCTGGATTTTCTCCCTAGGGAGTTGTTAAGATCTAAATTTGTTGCAACGGATTGGGAAAATGTGTAAACAAAGCATTTTTATCAAAAAGTGGAGACACTTCCAGTTTCCTTGAGGCTTTCCGGCACTCATCAAACATTTTCAAAGCTTTATAGTACAGGTTGTTTTGAGTTTCAGACACCTTAAGAAACCCGAAATTACTTCCACCTCTCGTTGGATACTTGTGGAAATCTTTATCATTCTCGTATTTAATACCTTCCAATATTTATTCAAGAAGCAGTCCGTTTTCCAAATTGTAAATAAAAGTCAGAGTATTGAAGATAATTATTTTTTTGTATCCAGGATATAATTCATATTTTATAATATATAAAATACTACAAGTGTGGAAGTATTACAAGTAAATGTTTTGAATCATAACGTATAAACACATACATGTATTACATTACATTATCGCTATGCGCCATCTGTTTTTTTTTATAGTACAAAAACGATAACAAACTAAACCCGCACGCCCCTGTTAACATTAGGTATAGAATAGATGTAGATATCTTGCAGAACACCAGACACCAGTTACTGGTATACCGTAGACCAGTAGACTTTGCAGGATGTTACTTTGATTAAATTTATTTCATTAAATCCATGTTGCTTTCATCATTACGTAAGTTTAATGACGCTCTAAGTAATTATTGTAACGCCCTTCTAGCGTTGCTGTAGGCAGAAAAGAGAAATGATCATCTGGTTTATGACTGATATAATCGTTGGTCATAAGGCGTTTTTTTCACTGCAATATTTCACTATCGCTGTAAGACTAATTTGTCATTTGTAATTTTATATTCATTTAAAAAGGATTCCTTTAATCTCTTGTAAACGCCAAAGACTTAAATATATGTAATCCAATTTAACAATCAGTAAATTCAGACATCAATTGATAAATAAAAGTGAACCATCAAATATTTATTTTGCATTGTGCCAATCAAATTTGGAGTACGGTATAATTGGATGGGGTGGTGCGAGTGACACAGTTTTAAAAAATCCATAATTAAAATAATACTCAGAGTCCTGATACAGACCTCTACTGAAGAAATATTCCACAAATCGCAACTTATGACACCAAAACAATTATACGCTAAAATAATACTCACTTACAGATTCAAAAACTACTCTTACTCAAATGAAAGACATAACCCCAACAATACAAATAATATAATCACTAGATTTTCCCCACAAAGACAACTTAAACAAATACAAACTAATACCACTTTCGGACAAAGGGATTTTGAGTATTATTTAATTAAAATCTATAACCTACATCTATTAAAACAATTAGTAACGAGAAAATGTTCAAAAAGGCTTTAAAAAAATTGATAGTGGAGCTTGGTAGAAGTAAAATGGATTATCTCATTCGCCTAAACCAATTTTGAATCAACTGCTCCACAAGTGTATAGCTGTTATGTTAGGTTTTTGTTCTTTCATCGTGCGTTTTGTAATATAAATAATATAGATGTACATAAATTAGTTATAAACATAAATATGTAGTGTTTAAAACTGTCTGAACATTTTGTTAATTATTTCTGTTTATTAAAGTTAGTCTTCTTTGTTTATTCTCAAATGTAAAAATATTTTTTAAAAAAAGTATATTGTTAAGTGTCCTCGGCACGAGTAACCCCAGTAAGGTCACATTATTGCGTATATGGCGCTGCATGATAAAAAAATATTAATAGCGATCTCACTCGACATCCGCGGAGCCTTCGATAATGCTTGGTGGCCATTCTTGATGTGCCAACTAAGTAGGAAAAGGTGCCCTCGAAACCTGTTTATGCTTGTAAAAAGTTACCATCACCAAAGAAGAGTTAAATTGTCACACTTTGATGCTGCACTTGAGAAAATCACGACCAAGGGGTGTGTTCAGGGATCCTCATGTGGACCAAGTTTTTGGAACTACATTGTAGATGATGTCCTTCAGAAGGATTTAGGCCGTGGAGTCGAACTGACTGCATTTGCAGATGACCTCCTATTAATCGTTGTAGAAGACAACATAAATGAACTCGTAAAGAAAACGGAAGATGCTCTAGAGATTATAACAAAATGGGGATTAAAAGCCAAACTAAATTTTGCTGAAGAAAAAACAAATGCAATGTTCATTTCTAGAAGAAAAGACCAGCAGCCCATCATCCACATGAATGGAGTCCGGTTGGAATTCGTCGATCATTTTAAAGTTTTAGGTATAACCATAGACCGCCACCTGAATTGGTCTAAACATATTGACAATGTTTGTAAAAAAGCTGCGGCTATTACAAACAAACTTGTTCAGGCCGCTAAACCAACATGGGGTGCATCACCGGAGGTAATGCAGCAAATGTACGTAGGAGCGGTCGAGCCCCTGATTACATATGCTTCAAGTGTGTGGGTAGATGCGGTAAATAAAAAATATAACAGGAAGAAATTGGACTCCATTCAGAGACAAATTGCCATCAGGTCTTGCAAGGGCTATAGAACAATCTCCTTGGTGTCTGCTCAGGTTCTTAGCGGCTTCATGCCACTCGACCTTAGAATCAAGGAGCTTGCAGAAGCTTATGAGGTCAAGAAGAGTCTCACTCTGCAAGACTTGCCAACTGACAGGTTTTATCAGGGAACTGGAAATTTTTTCTCCCTTCCTCATCCCGCGGAGCGATACCAGATAGACTATGGATTCAATGACCAAACGCTGCCTGACATGAAAGAGAACGAATTGAGGATCTTCACTGATGGCAGTCTTTTAAATGGCAAAGTAGGTGCAGCATTTGTACCCTACGATGGCGTAAGAGAACTGCCTGCCAGGAAGTTTAAACTCGATCACTTTTGCTCAGTTTTTCAGGCTGAAATATACGCTATTAGAGAATCTATAGCTTACGCTTTAAAAAAACCGCCTAATAGATGGAAACATATAACGATTTTGACAGACTGTAAATCATGTATTCACGCGATTGCGGATCGTAATTCGGTGAACCCAATGGTCATGAGTATACGAACTGATATCCAGATATTAAAAAATCGATCGCAAAATGTGTACATTGGCTGGATTCGAGGACACTGCGGAATAATTGGCAATGAAAGAGCTGACGAAAAGGCTCGGGAAGCAACATTAAAAAAAACAGTTCCTGATTTTGCTGACTTCCCAATAAGTTTTGCTAAGAGAAAAATAAGAAGCAGAACTTTACAGCTCTGGAATGATCGCTATTTAGCAGAACCCACAGGAAAGGTAACAAAAATGTTTTTTCCATCTATTTACCATGCTTTTGAATTTAGGAAACTGCAGCGTGCAGGATACGAACTCACACAAATCCTGACAGGACATGGCGGATTTATGAGTTATTTACACAGATTCAAAATATCTGAGATCAACACTTGCCCATGCGATGATGTTACTCTCCAAGATGTCTCCCATCTATTGATGCATTGCCCCTTTTTTAGTCTGCAGAGAATGCAACTGGAGGCGCGATGCAGAAGTCTAAATGAGGATTTACACGACGTGCATGTAGTGATTAGTCACAGGGACTTGTCAAGAGAGGTATCATTATACATGACAGATATAGTGAAGGCAATAAAAGGTATCAATGATAGCAGGACACCAAATGCCGAACACTGTTCAGGTGGATCGGAGGATCTGTTGACGAATGGCAACGGTCCGCCTTCTTCTGACGAGTTTTCTGTCCTTACCTCTTGAAACAGGTCACAGCCGAGACATCTTACTGATCCTTTTATAAAGTGACGAAATAAAGTTTTTCAGTAAAGTAAATATTTTTAAGTAAACAAGTTAATGGCTGTCGCTTTGAAGTGTATATTAACCTTGTACATTGCAAGCAAGGTATTGAATAATGCAACTTCATATATAAAAAAAAAAAAAAATAAAAAAAAGGTCACATTATTTGTATTATTTATTATAGTTTGTAAGACAAAAAATATGAATAAGTAAATAAATAAAATACGAATCATTAAATTAAACAAAATAAGAAAGCATGAATCTACTGCCAAGCCGTACTGTCCTGCAAATACTCTACGACTCTATAATAACCCCCTTTAAACAGCCTGTACTTGACAACATCCTTAAATGTCTTTGTTGACAAAGCCTGTATACTAAAAGGTAATATTTTTTACTATAGAATCGTATGTATTAGGCAAGCGAATTGCTTATTTTTTGTAGTCTAGTAGGGGGCAAAGCTAACTTATCTTTAGTCAATGTGTTGAACCTCTATGTTTATATTAAAATCATCAATATGAATAGCTTTTTCAATTTCTAAGTTGTCTAATTTTATTTTCAATGTGAAGTAAATCCAGTGTCTTTATTGAAGTTATGATTATTTTCTATCAGATGATTTTCGAATTCAGATAAATTATTATTATTTAAGCATTTAAAGTGTTCTTTTACCCTAATATTAAGTTTCTTTTAGTTTTTCCAATGTAGATTGAATCGCAATCATTACCATTTAATTGGTATATCCCAGATTTATTATATTTATGGACTTTGTCTTTTTAATTTTTTATTATTAGTTGTGTAGAAAGCCGGTTAATTGTTTGAAGGTAGGGAATCAGATAATTGCTTTGAAAAAATTGACATTTTTAAAAAGGATCCGCCTCCATTGTTACGGTGGGTTTGCTTTATTTACTGTGGGAGTCGAATATAAATATTTATTTATAAGTTTGCGCTTTTGTTTTTCATTTATTATTTTTTCAATTAAGTTCTCATTATATCCATTATTATTAGCAATCTGTTTTATTGTATTAAGTTCTTTTTTAAAATTAGTATCATCCAGTGGAATGTTAATTAACATATGTATCATTGAATAGAATGCGGAATATTTATGGGCAATTGCATGATTTGAAGAATTCTTCAAGTACAAACTTTATATTTAAACTTTCATTCATTTGTTGACGGAGATCAGAGCGTTCAGCTATCACATTAAGATACCTGATTTGATTAAAAATAGCGAATAATAACCCAGATAAAAATCATCATCATTATTGTGTCATCCATACATAATGGCGCACAGGGCACTGCTCTCGTACACTATTCATTGCGTATATTACGTACCTAATAATCTTCATCTCGCATCCAAAGCGTATACAAAACTTATCTTGCCACAACCACATAGGTATAAGTACTTAAAAAAGCCATTTTTTTTCAAAACCAAATATCTTATCATTTGTTTGTAACTTTCACTCGTTTGCCTTGTACTGTTTCTAAATTTTCCATAATTTAAGTTGAGTTTGAAATTAAATTGACTGCGACGCCTGACCAAAAATAAACCGCCCGAGACTTGATTTTGCAGTCTGGTCTACCCTTTTTCATAAGAGAATACGCGGTGTCAGAGATATTTGATGAACAAGTATTTGAACATAGTTTTTCTGTCACTCTTTCAAAAAGCGTTGGACTGATTACGCTCGCTAAAATCTATAAAATCTACATTTTATTGTTTCGTTTTCCGCACCCCAGAACTGATGCGATTTTGTTTTATTTTTTGAGAAAGTGTTCGGTTTTCAAAATTATATATCATATTTGTATACCATACCGTACATCCGAAGACGGCAGATAAAACTAAGAGCTTTTATGAGTTTTTGAATAGACGTAACTCCCATAAGAAACAATTTATCAAAAAAGCAATACAATAGAGACACGCCAATAGTAAATATCTATAATGTGTAAAAAAGTCATTGCTCTGGTGCCATAATCCAGGGGGAAATGCGGGAATACATTTGTACGGAGAAAAGTCTGACCGCGTTTCCTCTTAATGTAAAGATGAATCCTTGACGATATTCTTTGTAAATAACAACCAGTATCTCAAAAATTTATTTATAAAATAAAATTTTCATTAGCTAAAATTATGAATAAGTCCACCAAGCACCCTTAAAATATTTTTCTTTTCATGATTTTCAGATTAATGTTATTTTCAACTACAGACTTTTAATTTTAGATTAATACTAAGCTTTTAATAAGAAATGCATGCTGTTTTAAGAAAAACCAAATAGTTGTTTGTAAACATCTCACAAACGTTTTTTTCGTTTTTATTATTATTATTATTATTTATTTTATTTATTTCTATGATTAACATAGTCTAATATATATTTACAACACAATCTTTACATCTATACTTATTCTAACATTATTTATCACTATTATACACTTAATATCCTAATTTATATTATTCAATGTTTCATATGTACATTTTCATTAATTATATTCACTATTTACACTATATATTACCTAATATTTTTCACATATATACTTTTTACATTTAATTTTAAATACATTTACATTTATTTCATTTTTTATGCTTTTTGGCATTTCCTCAAATAATTGTATTCCCTTGTACATAAGGCAGTTCTGGGACATTGCTTTTGATTTCTTTTCCAGTCTTATATAATAAATTTGTTTAATTTAAATTATTGCATGGTGTGAATTTAGTATATAATTAAGTATTAAATATTTATAGTATCGCAATTGTGTTAAAAGGTGGCAAAATTATACTGTTTTTACTTTACATGCAGAATTTTGTTCTCAGATAATGCACAAAACGAGTTGCCAACTGCAGCGCTATAAAATTCCTAAATTAAATTTAGAAAATTATTGTTTTTAGCTTCACGCGTACTCTAAAGTAAACATGTAAATCGAACAGACACGCGACTTCATGTTACCAGTAAAAAAATTACACCCAAAAACATTAAAGATTTTAAAAAAATATTTTAATACAATTTTTCACTGTGACAGCTCTCTCGACATGTACTATATTCAAAAATATTTTACAAAAGCACTACAATCGTTATCTTAACAATTATTTTTTTTGAATACTTACAGTGTATGGGGATTTTTTTCTTTATTCAATCCAATCTTCTAACTATTTTTCACTTTGTGTTCATCACTAATGTATTGTTATTTACCAAAATACACTTGCGTTTTATGTTTTATTAAATCACTTGAAATTAAAGAAAACAAAAAGTATTCAAAAATGTTAACAAAATATGTGTATTCAACTAATGTTGTTTATTTGTCTTAAACTCTCCGGCTAACGGGCAGCGCACGTGGTCAGGCGTTTTGACAGTTCGTGGTCGAGATCGAAAGTGAAGAAATCAACATGCGAACCTTCGGCGGTGATGTTCGCGGTGCCGTCGCTGCGCGAGTACTGCGGACTCCGCCATCGACCTCTTGTCGCCCGTCCCCAACACTGGCGGCCAACAAGGGCGGGAGAATCACGTTCGATCTTCAAAAAGAAACATTCGACTTCCATTTTCATTCGCGCCGCGTGATAGGTCGCGCGGGCGGGCGGAGAACGCACCCTTTCCCGCGAGAACTGAGAATCCCGCGCAAATGTTAGGTCTGCGAACGACCGAAGTTGCAACATAGAATTTTTATATGCCGTGAGATTTTAATTTACCGTCTGGGGCTTGACCCTAGAGCTATCGGTTACTGATCGGATTTTTCAATATTTTCTCGACCTTGCGACCCGAATATTGAGAAATCAAGTAATGTAACTTGAAACGATAATTATCTGCGAATGGTATGAAAGGTGTTCCTAATATCTCAATAAAATACCAACCAATATTAACAGTACCTACCTTAAATATATTCGTTTATGAATAAAACAACCAAACGTTAAGATTCCTACCTGCTCTATTTAACTAATTCATTTAACAACAAGATTTTGAGTCTGTCCAAATTTTTGTAGACAAGGACTGGATTCAACTCCCTGGGGAGCTGTTTATATTAACATATTACAACAGAAATAATTCAATTACATGAATCTCACCCGCATAAATAAAGGTTTCAGCTCTTTAACTTCACAAACATCAACAGATGAAAGAATTAAAGGAATATAGATGTTCAAATATGGGCAGAATGGTCAGTGTTACACAGTGTGTAAAGAGGCCACTTAAACCAGCTATTGACAGGTCATAAGCCCTGTAGATGTTTAGACTTCTATATTACCTTGTCTTAAATGTTCTTCATCTCTGTTGTAATATAATTCATTTAAGACTTCAAGTACAAAAAAGATGCACTTTGACGGGCTGATTGCTAAAAGAAATATCTTCCACCTTACCGGAAAACATACAGGTCAAAAGAACAATTGGTCAAAATTTGCACTTAATTCTAAAAATAGTAAATACATATTTTTTTATTTAATCTAATCTTCATCGTCTTATTTTGAAGAATTTATTGGATGAGGAGGTGCGTATAATAACCTAATGAACCCTTTAAAAGTAGTAAGATTCAAGTTTTTTTTTTTTTTTAAATTTACATTTAATTTTTTTAGCATTATAAGGACTAATGAAAAATGTATTATATTTTTATTATAAAAAATACTTGTACGTACTATTAACTCAACAGGAGAGGAACAGCGTTAAAAAAATACTAAGCTTATGTTATCTAATAAAAACTGCAATAAATGTTACTTAATTAAATGAAAAACGTACATTAATCTTTTTGTTCTTCTACCGTCCTGCGAGCAAGTAACATGTGAAAAGTTGTCTCTCTGATAAATCTTTATCATATCCTGCGTCAGCATATTTCGTACAAAGTGAAGTTAGTGTTGCATAAACAGGCTAAATTATACAGTTCATCGTCTTCTACACGATACCGGTATCCGTGCCACAGCAATAGTAAAGTGCTCCATATAAGAAACGATCGGAAGAACTTTAAAGCGAGTAATAATTTCCATACAGTCCACTTAACTCTTATTCCCGCTATCCTTTTTAAAAAAGTATATTGTTAAGTGTCCTCGGCACTGGTAACCCCAGTGAGGTCACATTATTTTTATTATTAATCATAGTTTATAATGGTGTTATTTAAAAATAAAAATATATTTTTTTAAATTACTTTAAATTTTAGGAAACCAGTTTATTTTGTCATCACGCGCTCATCATTATCCTGTCAATTTTTCGGCTGGACTTGAAACACATTTTAGCAAGCTTTTCCAAAAGAAATAAATACTTGATGCACTGAAAATGTAATAAAAGGTGTAAGTATAATGTTTCCAATCTACCTATGTGTGTTTGTAATTGATAAATTGAAAGTGATTAATTGCCTACTTACTCGACCGACAATAACGAAAAAAATATTTGTTGATTGCTACGTATTCGATTATTATAGTGTCCATGATGAGTCATGAATTGTACATTAATATTAATAAAAAATTAAGGTATTTTTGAATAAATCGACCATATATCATAATAAGCGCGTTGGTCCACGGTATTCGATCCCGATATCCGAGATGACGATGCCGAATGAGGAAGTTTAGTGGTTTTTAAATATGTTTTAATTTATTAATTGACTAAAAACTAAGCCAAAAATTATTATTTTTAATTTTTACATATCGTATTATCAGCGCTATGATTTTTTAAAGTTTTTATTTATGAAATTACTCCGCCTGTGACGTCTCAAGTTTTCTTCCGCTTCTTCTCGATCAGTTCTGCCGATTGGTTCATTGACGGTTAGTAATGAAAATCTCCCTCATTTCTTATATCATTAGTTGATTCGTATGAACTAGTGACGTTGCTCAAAGCCGTTCGTTTTTACTAAAATATTTTTTCGTACATTTTCAAGACCCTGCCGTATAATTTAATGTTCTTATTTTACCTCGCGTAACAAAACATTTTTTGTATCCAATTTCCCTAAAGTTTATTTATTTATTTACACGCCCTACGGGCTTTTACATATATTAGAAATTACATTCAAGTGCAGCAGTGAAACATAAGTATGTAAATTAAGTTGAAATTAAAGATAACATAAGAAAAGCTAAAAGATACAATAATAAGTAAAAATCAGGAAATGTACCAACATAGGTATAGGGTACATAGAAAAATATTTAATAAATTTACATATGAAAACATACACACATACTCATAAGTTTTTACATTATTATAGAGACACATGAGAAAAAAAAAGTAAATAAAGAACAATATTAAGAATTTTTTTACAAATTAATTCATCACTAGTAGCTTGAATATTAACCGCGTTGGCAGCTAGTCGTGTGTCAAAACTCCAATACAAATTTCTCGACTCTAGCGTTTCGAAATATTCTCAAAGTTTAATTGAATTACTATGAAAATGTAATTAACTACTTCAAGGTGGTTTTAACAAATTTAGAGTATACTTTAAATAGTTTTATCTGGGATTATGTAAGGATTTTTTAATAAAATGTCAAAAGACATTTTCACGAAGACTTTAAAATTTAAGATAACCTAACTATATGTGTAAAATTAATAGTTCAATCATCAGTAATAATGCTTCTGTTGGAATGATGCAGAGTGACGTTTCTAATATTTGACCCTTAATCGGTTCAAACTCGGTTGACAGGATGGACGTAAACAACGCAATTGCAACGATGTAATAATTATCGACTGTGTTAGACTTATCGTAGTACCGATTATTAAACAACCGGGCCTTACGCGTGTTTTCTTTTGTGGGTAATACAAAGCCACTCGTATATTTTCCAACTGTAATGGAACTAAAAAAAAACATTCAATGCATTTATTAAATATAAAACATAAGTGTTATTCGTGGGAGCGTATGATTAATGGTAACTTGGACATTTTTCTACCATGTTTATGTACCCCAGCTGCTATCTGAAGATATCCGCGCCGTCTTCCGAACGCGGGTCGGTCTATGTACAAACGCCTTATTTTTCGTCGACAGCTTTGTGAAATTTTGGCGTTTCCTGGCCAGTTCTAAAGATACCTGGTGAATTACGCAACATAATCCATAAACTGATACGAGTTCCATGATTAATGATTAAATCATTCAGACGTATGTAGATAATACTCTGTTTGACGAAGTAAGTAATCAACGTCTAGATATAGTATATTTATCACTGCAGGTAATATTAAATCATCAAAAGTGCGCTCGCTTGCAACTAAACTTAATTGCCATTTCATCATTAAAAGAGATAAAAACATGGAGCATTATAAATTCAATTTTCTTCGCAGTGAGATTTAATTCCGTGCTATATTTATACAAGTCGAACACCGTGGTCATTATTGTAAGAATAAACATTGACATTCTACGTTTATATGGTGGATTTATTTGTACTTTAGAGAGTGCCCATGAATGAGACAATCATCTCCCAGCCAAAACTACTGTCTCAAAAAATACTTTTAAAATACCTATGCTACATCAGCACCACGACAAAAAATGGATTAACTTAGAAACTGCAGTTCCTTGCAGGCAGTGTAGCAAGCTAGACGTATTTCAAGTTTTTAGAGTAAAAAACTATTTTTTGTCGCGGTAATTTGTTTTACTTTATGCATCAGGTGTACCGATTTATACATACAATATTTGAAGTTGATTATTGGGATATTTTAAATGTCCCATTCATAGACACTCTTCTCTACCTATATGTATTTACTTTTATACAATTGACTTGATATTTAATAAGTGAGTCGATACTTTTATAAATTTATCGAAACCGGCATACGATAATACATGTATGTATCATTAACAAATTTATTTACATCTTATTTATGTATCATCAACAAATAAATTTATACAAATCAACATTTTTTTTTTTTAAATAGGAGTTGCTTATTTTCTGCCTTGTTTATTATGTACAAGGCTTAAATATACTGCAAAAACTATGTTCCTTCTAACTACTCTGACTATAGTGTGAGGATCTGGTGGGTAATCGGCTGTGCCCTCGTTAAGGAACTTCTCCGCATTTGCTTTAAGAAGAGAAAACCGCTGAAAACTAAATCAGGAGTTGCCGAACTGTTGACAAACATCAACAGGCCTTCCAATCAACACATTACAACAAAGATGGAGAACATTTCGGAGATAAAATATGCAAGTCTAGATAATTACAGGATATATGTCCTATCATCAAACCAGCCAGTGGCATGTCTTTAGCCCTTTAAAATATGTTCCCTGTTTGTTACGATAAATATTATTTTTATATTCGTCATTATTATTTTAACACATTGCACGGTATTTAACACATTAAAAGGGGTGATGAAATATTATATATAACATCTATGTAATGTATGTATGTATGTATGTCCAGTTCCTTAAATAAATAAATAACATAGTATGTGTATGAAAATAATTCTACAACATTGATTTATGATTCCCCTTACTGGGATAACCCGTTCTAAGGAAAATCAATTCAATGTTTTTATATGTACGTGCAAACATACTCGTTTTTAATATATATACAATAAAATTTATCTGCTTATTCTTATTCATGTTGAAATTAAATAATGCTAACTATCAATTCATCTTTAAATTGTGAAAGAAATTCAATAAAAATTCTTAGCATTATTGAAATAAATAATTACCCGCGTATTATTTGTTCACCCGATTGATAGATGAGTTAGCCTGATTATCCCCTTTTGATAATTATTTAGCAGTCAAAGTGCTTAATTATTAATCTCCGATACGTATCTGAAATTAATGTGAACCTACTTTAGCCAATGAATACACGCGATCAATCAAGCATCTCAACATTCTTTGCTTAATACCGCAATAGCCTATAGCGTCATCAAATAAACTCAATATATATAAATATAAAATGGAAACCATAATAGTGACGCACTATGTATATATTACTATTGAAATAAAGCAATCTCTCAATCTGTCTTTATTGGAGAAACGTAAAACTGAGATGGACCTTACATGCATATTCGAAATCCTTAATGCTATAAGTGATATTCTATTTCTGTTGCTATCAATTTCTTTTCATGTTCCCAGCCGTGTCACCAGAAGTCAAAATTTGCTATTTATCAAATCTTGTAAGAGCAACTTTTATTTTTATACCCCAATATCACAATACTAGAGAAAAGAACAAAATTAGACTTCCATTTAGGAAAAAGGCAAAGTCACAAAATTCAATTTTATTTAAAGCAATTAAAAAGTACTACGAAATGGAAAAAAATATTTATGAAGAAAAAAACATATCAAAATTTAAAATAATGGTCAAGACATATGTGATAAACAATTTATAAATTAAATATATTTGCAATGTTATTATTAGAACACACATAACAATATGTATGATATGTCATTTCATAGAACAAAACAACCAATTTCCTTCGAGTACCTATTAGAAAACTCCAAAATTGATGTAGTCAAGTCCATCAGAGATTTAGGAGTTGTTTTGGACTATAAACTGACATACAACGAGCATATAGATAATACAGTAAATAAATCACTGAAATTACTTGGCTTCATTAACAGAATATCCTCTGATTTTACTAATGTCCGTACAATCAAAACTCTTTATTGCTCAACTGTTCGCCCTCTTCTTGAATATGCCTCAGTGGTCTGGTCTCCATTCTATGTCAATCGCATAAATCACATTGAATCAGTCCAACATCGCTTGCTTCGAAAAATAGCGTGGATGCTTGGACTAGAGAGAGATAATTATTCTTATGCTGAAATAGAGTCAATGTTAAATATTTCTAGTCTACAAAAACGTAGAACTAATATTGACTCCATATATATGTTCGGCATACTAAATGGTATAATCGATGTTCCATCATTACTGGGACAAGTAAAATTCAATATTCCGACTCGTAGATTGAGAAACAATGAAGTACTGTTCATCGATCAGCATAGAACAAACTATGGCCTAAATTCTCCAATGACCCGCCTTTGTCGTATTGTTAACTCAAGACAGGATCTGGACTTTTTTGGTTTAAGTTTACAACGATTTAAACGAGCACTAAATAAATAGTCCAGATCTTGTCTCGATGTCCCTTATGTTTGTCAATGCTTATTTCTTTTTTCTTTAAATGTTTTAAACTACTATTTTATTGTAATATTTAAACCTTATAAATTGTATACATGGACAATGTCCGTTAATAAATAAATAAATAAATAAATAAATAAATAAATGTGTGCCCTACTTTAAGATTTAAATAAATAAAATAAAATATCCAGAATGTGTATACAACTTGGATTCTTTGGGATAGATTTTCCGGGTTTTTGTAGAACTCTCTGCTATTAATACTATAACTCGAAGTTGATCGTGTTTATGAATATATTGTAAACCGTTATTTTATTGTCCTTGTTTGTCTCTGCTACACAGTTATATGTAATTTTTGTTCAGTTTCTTGTAAATTATGTTTCTTCAAATAGCTGTTGTTATTGTCTTAGGCCGTATACTTAATAAATAAATATATCAAGGCATCTTAGATATGCTTTTAGAGAAAATATTAGGAATTAGATCCACACAGTCATTTTTAGGAAAGCAGATTCAGGTAATTTCTTTATTTGCACTCAGTGGTAATTTGTAATTTATTTTTTACAAAGGATTCATCAAATCTGTTGTGAAGGCCAATGAGTTCAAACTGTGGGGTGTTAACATAAATTGTGTTAATTGTTTTCCAAAATGTATAAATGACCAAACGAAAACAAAAGAAAACAAAATGGTAATGGTTATCGTCATTTGAATTTTCTGCTCTACATGACGTGTTTGCATTTATGTTACATACATTATTTTATTTGATTACAATCCTCAAAATGGAATGTCGAGTAGTCAAAACTGAGCGTTTTCGATACCACCTTCAGTTCGCGTTCAATAGAGGGAATTAAGTTGTCAAAGCTGCTCACGATATTTGCGCAGTGTACGGTGAAGATACTTTGAATTATTTACTAGTTTGTTATAAAATAATGAAGTAAAAATCATGCTTACAATACAGAGTAAATAATTTAAAATGTAACAATTGATAATGATAATAAAAAATACATTCTGTTATTATACATAATTTGTAACATATTGTATACATAATTTGTAACATATTGTATACATAATTTGTAACATATTGTATACATAATTTGTAACATATTGTATACAAAAAGAAAACACAAATTAACATAATAAAGGTTAGTTTACAGTTAACCGTTTTATCAATAAAAAAAAAGTTAATAAATTTCCAATCCACGGCATGCATCAACCTTTATGTAGATAAGTACTTAAAATGAGTGTTTAAAATAATTACATGGATAATATACCTTTAAATATAGTTGATGTTTAGTATATTATAAATTATAATACTCTCGACAAATCTAGTTAACCTAAAAAAGGTTATGAAATTACATCATAAATAAAAACAATTTTCAGAAAATGATTATCTCAGTTATTGTGTTTCTCCGCAAATTATTTATTTGTTTATTTTAAATTGAATAAATATTTATGTGACCGATCTGCCATTTTACGATAACTGATAAATTGCTGCGGAAATATTACGATAAAAATATACAATATGCGCACACCTACATCTGTTATCTGTTTATTTTATCTATCAATTTGTCCCACAAAGTGTCAGATAATATCTTAACCCATAAAGCCCCGTCTTCCTTTTTTTAACATTTTGCCAAAGGTATACTGCCCTCATAAGCAAAAAGGCAGATATTTGCAAAAGTTATATTTTGAGATAAGATCCTTTTGAGTATTCAACAACTTTATCCATATATATATATTTTTAAATAATCATAAGTAAAACACAGTATGTCAAGTGTTTCTAATGATAAAATCAATATGTGTCATATCTACAGACGTCTTACGCTTAGATTAGCTACATCTTCGTCGCATCTCTACGCAAACAGCGCACTAAATTCGGCGAACGCGCATTTGAGGTCGCAGGCCCTACGCCGTGGAATGCTCTCCCAGCAGAGGTGCGAAGCTGTGAGAATGAAGTGATGTTTCGGAAGAAACTTAAAACCGACCTTTTCTCTGAATTATTTGAATAAATCCTTAGCATGTGGTGACAAAGCACATTGTTTTTCTTAAATAAAAAAGGCTAAAATTAAATTTATATCTTTATATATAATCACTTTGTAAAGCACCCCTGAGGTATTACGAGGGCAGATTGATCATGAAGCTACCTAGCGCTAGATGGTAGCACAAACACAAAAAATATTTATTTTTTCTGAATTGCTCTGTCAAACGGCAGCTGTTAAAATGTCACCCAAATTCGTCGATTAGTTTATTTGTTGTAGTCGTTTGAAGTAAACAACTTTTGTGTTTCTTGAAAAATGGAAAAAAGCGAATTTCATCCAGTGATTAAACACTATTATTTGAAAGGGGAAACGGCGAAAGAGACAAAAGAAAGGCTCGATAAACATTACGATGAGTCTGTTCCGTCAGATTACATGGTAAAATATTAGATTGCTGAATTTAAACGCGGCCGAACAAGCACTGCAACAATACCATCAACAGGAAGGCCAAAAGAGGTGGTTACTGAAGAAAATATAAAGAAAATTCTTGATATAGTTATGAATGATCGCCGAGTGAAGTTTCTTAGAGATTGTTGAAATGGTAAACATCTCATATGAACGTGTGTTCAACATTTTGCATGAACATTTGCATATGAAAAAGCTATCGGCAAGATGGGTGCCGCGTTTGCTCAGTGTCGAACAAAAACTAGTTCGAGAGACCACTTCACAGCAGTGTTTGGACATGATAAAGCGTAATCCTGTTGATTTTTAGCGTTGATTAATAAATGTTGATGAAACGTGGGTGCACCACTATACACCTGAAACCAAAAATCAATCGAAACAATTGGTGGAAGCTGGTGGAAGTGCCCCGAAGAAGGCAAAGGCAGTGAAATCGGCTGGCAAGGTTATGGCCATTGTATTTTGGGATGCACTCGGAATATTTCTCATCGATTATCTTAAAAAAGGATCCACAATCACAGGAAAATATTATCGTGTATTAATGGATCAATTGAATGATGGAATCAAGGAAAAACGACCACATTTAAAGAAGAAAAAAGTGCTCTTTCTTCAAGACAGCGCACCGGTTCACACAGCATTAGATACGATGCTAAAATTACGTGAAATACACTTCGAATTGGTTGATCATCACCTTATAGTCCAGATTTAGCTCCTAATGATTTTTTCCTGTTTCCAAATTTGAAAAAATGGCTCGCAGGAAAAAGATTCAGCTCAAACGAAAAAGTGATTACTGAAACTAACGCGTATTTTGAGAGGTTCCCGAAATCGTATTATTTAGATGGTATAAAAAAGTTGGAATATTGTCTTACTAAGTGTGTCGAAGTAAAAGAAGACTATGTTGAGAAATAAATGGTTTTTGAAAAAAAAAAAAAAACCTACTTAGGTAGCTTCATTTTCAATCCGCCCTCGTATATTACGAAAATGGCGCTATATAAGTTATCCATAATAATAATAAAAATTGTATTTTTGCTTATGAATCTTTAAATACTGTGTTACTACCATTTTACCAAAATTACTACTGTTTTTTTGAAAACTTAAAAAACATTCCGTTGTTTTTCGCACTGATTTTTTTTAAAACTGCTTTTTGCTTTTAATCACTTTATATTTAATTTATTTTGTGATTTTTGTGGAAAGCTTCCGTTTTGCTTATGAGAAAAGTATATGTAACGCAGCATAAGTCAAAGCCAACAAACACACACGAACTGTCTTTATAGGCTTTCGAAATCTACAATAGTCATGACTCCACCCATAGATTTGAAACAGACCAATTATTACGCAGCGACGGTCAGTCGTTTCATGATATTGGTTTGGACTGCAAGTCTTTTTCGTTCCATTTACAATTTCAACCATTTATCAAACGGATCATCCAATTTCCCCAGTTAAGAAAAATGAAAGAGGACATGTAATATTATTTAGAATTTACGTTTTTACTAATAGTTAGTATTTAATAAAATAAATATGAAACAACATTGTTTTTACCACTTATTTTTTATTTTTTTTACCGACTGGTTTCGAAGCTACATAACCTTTTTTATCAAGGTATACATAAATCATCATCATTCCCTTTCCGCAACTGACGGTGCTTAGGGCACTACATTGGAACACCAATCGCAGCGAATATTGAAATGTTTTGTTACATAAAGGTAAGATGATCAGTCGTACACTCCAGGTACCAGTCCAGGGACTATGAAATATTATGGTTTGAAAACACCCTTTCAAATAAATATTTAATATCAACCATGTCGGGAATCGAACCCGAGACCTCTTGCACGGCAGGCAAACACGCTGACCATTACACCACGAGGTCGACACTTAAATAAGTGAAGTAAATTAATTAAGTATAAGTCAATATAGAAGCTTGTATTAAGTTAATAAGTTAAGATAAAAAATAATAATTAAAATAAGTGGTTAAAAACAAAGTTGTTTTGTGGTTATTTTATTTTAATTGGGAGACCAGAAAGTGAAAGACGAGGATGTGTTGTTGTCTATGGCCGCAGTGCCCAATGGACCTATATAAGGGCGCGCAACACGTCACTCGCTCTTCTCTGCCTTCACCAGTATTCAAATTTACTTTAAAGTATTCTTTGTTTAATCTCTGTATTTTAATGTGTAATAAACCAAAAATTGTAAGTAACTTAGATTATTTTATTTATTAATTCCTTGAGGTTAAATCCATTTAATCATATATTTTACATGACATAACAAATAGCTACTATCTAGTAGAGTATAATAAAATACCTCTACATAGTGAATAACCACAAAGTTAGTGCTTTAAATATAAATTTCATAAGTTATTATCAGTAATTAACATTGTATGTGAGAATACTTACCAATTAGTACCGTACAGATAAATTTATTTATTTTTTAAACCAAGCTCATGTAAGTTTGGTGATTATTATTTAAATTATTTGATATTTTTCGGTCCAAATGTTTTTTCATTACTTTAAAAATGTATTTATTTTCAAAAACATGGGGTATTTTAAATTTTCCGACACTAGGGTTAAAAAAATATTATAAAAATATTATAGTACGGGGTATGAACGAAATTACATTCTTAAGAGAATTTGCTTACATACATCTGTGAGAGTACTGTGCTCGCCTCAACTAAAACTGCGTTACCTATTATAGGGCATTATGCCCTCACCATACGAGCCATCCCATCCCTCTTCTTACTTCAAAATACGATCCATGCACGTAATTTTAATAGTTTTGAAAATATATTATTTCGATGTATCGTTATTTTTTAAGTTTTAAGATTTTATTTTCGTGATTGTTCAAATGTTCTCCTTTATATAAAAATCACTAGTTTTTTTTAATATGTATTTATGATTGTAGTTCAACTCAAGTATGCTATTAAGAGAGTTTTTAACAAAATGGTAATACTTGCAGATTCTAGAGAAAATGTTAGGTATATAAAAGCAAGTACACTTTTTTATGTCAAATAACAACTGACAACTACCAGACGCGTGATTTCGATAATAAAAAATAAATTGACATCTCACAAAACGAAAGTAAGCATACCGATAGTGCGAAAAATCGGAGATAGATTCGATAAATTGTAATGTGTACCAAATAGAAACATTAGCACCAAATGGTTAAATTATGGAACCTGAATAAGGTGTTATTTTAAGAACTTTGATAAACTCAAATTTTCCATTCTGAAATATAAATCATATTTGCATAGAATTTCAAAAAGTTATATTAATTATTAGGTACATCATTTTTTACGGCAGTGGCGTTGTATTCAGATAAACCTTGTTTATATATAACATAATGTGCATTCAAATGTTTAATGGCATGTAAATATTAATGTGTTGGTGCCTGTCTTTGAACTAAGTAAATGTACAATTTTTGTAAGTGAAAATTCTTGATGGAAGTTCATTGTAATTTATTATATGAATAAAACACGAGTGATACTTTAATCCAAAAATTCATTAACCCATAGAAAATTTGTTGATAATGATCCTTAAGATAAAAATAACTTTATTTAATTTACTTACATATAACTTTGAATTATGTATCCTTACCTCTGTTCTGTATAAATACATTTAACTTTTTAATAAAGATACCAGTCTCAAAGATGTCGCGAAAGCGATGAAACCGGTCACTGGATATTCCAAATTTGTGGATTAAAGTATCACTCGTGTTTTATTTATATAATAAAGTACAATTTTTGTTTGAGTACACATACTCATTTTTAATTATTTTATATTAAAACTTACGTTCATAAACACATAAACAAAGGCCATTAAATATTTTAATGCACTGTATCTAGGTTTGATACGGGGGTTTTACAAACTATGTACTTTTAGAAACATTTGAATTTTTCATATTATAACAGAGATGTCCTGTCGTTGGCTGGTTTAAGTGGCCACTTTGCAACATTCACCATTCACCCTTCGTTTGAACATCCGTATTTCTTCAAAACTGTTGATTTTTGTGAAGTCATGAGTTTAAACTGTTATTGATGCGGGTGAGATTTATCTGACCGAATTATTTCCCCTACCTACTAGGCAACGCCTGAAGACATTTTTTAATTATGTACCTCTCGGATCATTATTCAACTCTTCAAATCTCATGTAAGTGCTTGAGGAGAATATTAGGTATAAGATGGTTCAATTTCATGACTGACATTGAAGTCTGAGAACGGACACAGCAGCTTCATATAACGAGCGTTCAACAGTGCGTCAATGGACCTGGCTTAGACACGTACTGCGGATGCCTCAGGAGAGCCTTAATTATTCAAGTTGCCTCTCTTTCACACCTGCGAGCTCCCGCTGCCGCTGTCCGGATTTATTAGGTGGGACTAAGACGCGGGATTGACGTGGGGAAGGCGAGTGCTATCTGTCGATAGGGTTTCCTGGAGGCTTCAGGTGATGTCCACATGCTTTTATTAGAAGATGTGATAAAGAAGAAGAGGATTTACATTAAATCCCTAACCTAGTACCTTCAGCAGTCTATCAAAGCACATTACAGTATTTTGATTTATTTTTTATTTTATAACCCAACGTAAGTACTATTTTGTTGTTTTATCAAAAACTTAGGTAGTGAATACAAATTTTATTCTCAGGCAACCTCATTTAATAGGCCAATGTTATGCTTATTTTTACTGTGCACAGTACTAGACACAAGTGTAGATAATACTTGTTTGTAAAACAATATGTGTATTGTATTGTGTTTATCCGTGAGAATAAAAGTGCATATTTACTTTATAAAAACCTAACAATGTACGCATAAGGTAGGAATCTACATTAATCAAGATTCATATGACTACACCACAAACGAACATTATATTATGGTATTATAAATAATATTAAATAAAACATTAAAACGAAACTGTTTATATGCTATCAAAACAGAAAATATCGATAGTTTTGGATTGTTCTGTGTTCAAAATTCATATTTATGTCAAGGCAATGTTGTAAAAAACAGTAAATTTTAAATGCATTTGCTCCATTACACTATTTTCAAATGCTGTGTTATTAAATCTAGTAACAAGTAAATAATAGATAACTCTTTAGCATGACATGTGCAGTATCCGACTGTCCTTGTTAGGTTACAGCATTGATGTATCTAGCACACCTTTGCTAAAATAAAAGAAAAACTATTCTCATTATCATAAAATATATATATTTCAAAATTAACAAATTCAAAGCATACCTACACGAATATAAAGACTCAAGTTTCTTATATAACACAACTAAACATAATTAAACTTTATAACAAACACAAACAAAATCAGGCATGTTATTAACATAATTGACACATTCCTCAAGAAATATTGAAGATAGTCAGTCATATAACCTAAAGAGTTATATTTTACAAACAATGGTAATTCACACAATACATAATATTACTTTTAATTAAATAGAATAATCAAGAAAAATCATTCAAATTAAAAACATTGCAAAATAACAATAAAAACAATAAGGTTAATTAATGGAAATAATAATTAACTCGATTACAAAGCAAAAATTAATTAAAATTATTTATAACAAAATGATATGACGCATTCTTGTCTCAGCCGAGATATTGGCTGAGGTAAAATTAATATTAAGTAGATGTTTAAAATACTAAATTAAGAAAACTGAAAGCAAAAAGGTTAATGTAAATTAATTTAAGCAGAAGAAAGGGTAAGTGGGGGTCCATATTTACAAATCGGAATATCAAGAAAAGAAACTAAAAATAACAAAACTTTAACTTTTTACAAAACACTGTTGAATTCAATTTTTATTCACAAGATAAGAACAATCTTTAATAGGTTGAGGCGAATCAGAATGTTAATCTTTATTGTTGTCAATTATCAGTGTCTAAATCCTTTTTTACCTTTCTGTCTGAATCGCCTTTCTTATATCACATAGTGTTAACAACTTGATCGAAACAGCTTGCGACAAACTGTTCCTTCTCCCCCATCTTCCTCCTGCCGCTATCGTCATACTCGCTACTTTGCAGCGCTTCCTGCAACGCCTCGAGAGACTCTGACGTGAACTTCTTTCCCTTGAGGTGCGTCACCACTGAGGCGTCTCCGTGGAAGCCGGATGCCATGAACCCGGGCGGAATGTTGAGGGTTACATCCGAGATCAAACCCTTCTCCACCGACATCTTAATGCAAAGCTCCTGACTATCTTGTTCCCTGAAATCGTCCTCAGAAGTCAGCAGACTCGATGGAACTGTGAAAGATCGGCTGATTTCGAATGCGGGAGTTTTTCCAAATGTCCATTCCCAACTGGACAACTCTTCTTTTATCTTATTGAGACCTGAAACAATAAAGAAATAAGGTCATATTTTTTTTCAAAACAATAACATTTTTTAAAATTATTTTTCAATGCCACAATCGGTAAATAAAAGGCGAATAAAAAAAATAAGAAAAACAGAAATATTAATTTTATTATATCTTCAGTCAATAGGTCAATAATAATTGTTCTTTAGACTTTGCTACTTGTTTAAATCAAATTGAGTCAATGTATTATCTTTTATCGAGTGCTTAATTTTATACCAGATAAGGATTTACTGCGCAGAATTTCAATTTACGGTCTCATCTTAATTGTACATATATTTTTTAATGCAATAGCATGACTTTAAATACCAACCTACCTAATAAATTATTAACCCATTCACCCGCATTCATAATTTATTTAAACACTTGATTTATTTATTAGTTTAAAACTTAGTGTAATAATATGCCACTGGCTAATAGATTCGTCCATACTGACAAAAACCATTCTACGATTATCAGGTACGAAGTGAGCTACAGTTTACAGCAATACAACGGGCCACGTGTGCTCAGGTCGAGAATTGCAAGCGCAAACCAAAACCCTCTGTTACATGTTTGCTGATAAACTAAAAACCAAACCAAAAATTTGGAACGCTTTTGTCCTATGCAATAGAGCTAAAGGGTTTCTCTTTAAGCAGGAGTGAACTATTACTCTAAGGTTTAAACACTTATTTTGTTAATGACAATGAATTTATTACCTCTTTACTTGATGAATATGAAAGCTAAAAACTTTTTTGATAATAAATTACTCACATATGCTGTAAGCACCGCATAGTAGTCTTGTCGTAGACGCTCACAGACATATGTGAGCACCGTGGTTAATGAGGTTATGATTATTTTACTTTTTGTATTTACATGAAATTCAGAAGATAAGTCTTAAATATTATTTGAAACATGAGAGACAAAAGGAAATGTTACTTCTAATTACATATGTAATTATTTTATGCTACTAAGTGTTTATTAACACGTTCGGTGCCTCGGACACGACTCCCGCGTCCATGCGAAAATTGTAGCCCCGCATCGGTGACAAGAGCCGTGTCATGTTGGTGCTTTCAGGGTTCCCAACCAAATATTCTACAGCATGTCTACAATTGCTGTTTTTTAGTCTTAGCACTGTAAAAAATCTGTACTTCTATCTACAAAAAGAAATTTCATATTTGTTCATATTTTTAATATGGTTTTAGCATTTTGAAAATTGCTATTTTGTCAGCATTACGTCATTGTTCGCGATATATTGAACGCAGTGAACGTGTTGAATGACTTAGGTCAATTATTATAATTATTTAGTTTAGATGAGATGGTAACCTCAACACCAGTAAAGTACAATAATTAAAAACATAAAATGGTTTTAACAATGTTATTTCCAAAAAATACTTTTGACAAGATTCAGATTTTAGCAGCCTATATTAAAGTATCCAATGTTGTAAAATAAACAGCCCAGTTTTAACATACTGCAAACATTTTCTTCTTTGGATAAAATACTGAATGGAAAATAAGAATTGCTAGATCCAATAAATGTCGACCAATAAGATAGGAGGAAAATGTTTGGAAATAAAGTTGGGAAGACATCAAAATAAGCGACATTGAGGACAGAAATCATCCAAATTTTAAAACTTACCAGGGAACCAATCTTCTGTAGGGTTGATGACTTGAAAACCTTTCTGCTGAGAGATGAGCTGTTGGCCCCCATCAGCGATATGAAGGGCCGGAGTCCTGAGGAACTCCCAGCCGACCGCTGTTTGCAGACCGTCTACGGTTACTCGAGAATTCTCTTCACACAAATTGCTGATCGGCGATCTTACAGATTGAGTTGCAGTTGTTGATATACCAGACTGAAAGAGAAATAAATATTACGATGCATCAAAAAAATACATTTTATTTTACTGCGATAACAAATGTTTTTGTTTGTGTCTTAATTTGAATCTAAAAAATTATCAATAATACACATATAATGTGAATCAACAAAGATAATTTATAACTGCCTTTGAAAATGTAACAGCAAAAGTTTCGTAAAGGTATTAAATGCTTAAATCAATAAAATACAGTCAAACTTGATTATAGAAATATCACCAATTTTTGTTTTGCAAAAATTAATTAATATATTGAAAAAAACATGTTTACGAGACTAAGCAAATAATAACATTATTAGCAGCATAAAAACCCCGCCAGAAAAATGAAGAAATATTTACATGAGCCGCTATCTTGAAGATAAAAAAATATATGAGTCTGATCACTCTGAGAGGACATGAAGAACCTAATTATAGAATGCTTTATCAGCTATTAACGCTTAGTAACAAAATGTGTTTACACTGTATGCATTGTACTTGTTGTGAATCTATGTCATAATCAAATTATTGAGTCGCATAAATGAATTTAGTACATATTACAATAATTGGAATTAATTATCTTCAAACATTGTTAATATTGAAAGTGAAAATTTTCCACGTTTATAATATTTATAATTACACATATAACTGGGTCATTACATTATATATTCTGACAAATTTATAAAAATAATTCATACAAACAATATTCAATTCATCCTACATTTGAAATATTTTACGCCACATAAAAAATAATAAATATTTTCCAAGTGGAAAAGAAACAGAATAAAGATGAACAAAATTAAATGGAAGGTGGTTTTGTAATTTTATATTTAAACTATTTTCATTGTAAAAAATATAATATGCACACTACAAATGCCATAATGTGAGGTTTTAATTAGTACATTACCAAGATTATGATTTTGGTAATTGTATTTTTTTGTTTATTTATAACATATTTTTTATCTAGTTAAATAGCCTAATTTAACACTACTAAATTTAAAATATACAAATACAGTGAAAATACATAATTTAAAAAGAGACATAACAAATAAATATTTTGGTCCCAACAAAATGGTCCTCGGCACACAGCATTAAGATTTTTAGTTATGTCTCTCGTTTCGACATTGCCTTAAAAATATTTTTATCCGATGATTTTTACCGCAACAAGACCTAACTTTGTAAAAAATTATTTTAATTGAGCTCATAGTGAAAAATCCTACAGACTAGACTTGTTGAATAAAAATTCAAGCTCAATATTTGTAGTTTTAATTCATACAAATGCACTATTAGCGAAAGAAATAGCGGCCTCCATGGTGTAGTGGTTTAGTTGATTGACTCAGGCAGGAAAGGTTTGTGATTTGATTCCCGGTGAGAATACATAATTAAATGTTATTTTTCTCAAGCCTAGGTGTTCCGTGCTGTAATTCACCACTGTAATTAGACCTTCTGGCCTGCTGTGGTGCAAAAAAAATATTTTCATAAAAAGAAAGGACAAAATGAACATTATTTTGTTTTTCTATTAAACTAAATTTAAAATTGCTCTAAAAAAATTTCATCACATTATAATTTTCATGTTTTATTTTGTACATCTTTTACACTTATATGTAATTTAAACCTATTTATTTAAGTTTATAAAAAAAGCATTCCCCTCCTAACTATGAGAACCTCTCTTTTTTAGAATGGGTAAACTTTTATAATATTATATTTAATAAATATGTTTCGAAATTTTTGATCTACTGTACTTGTACTCTTATAAAATATTTTCTTGAATAAAGCTATTTCTATATAAAAATGCATGATTATAATTTTGTTTGCCTATAACGATTACCAAAGCTGGTTCAGTTGGCACAGAGAAGCAGACACTTGCATACAAGGTATGAATTTAAGATACTACTGGAGTGTAAACTCACCTCGTGTTTAGCCAAAGCTTGACTCAGATTCAATTTGTTTGCATTCACCAGCAATGTACAGTGATGATAGGCAGAGGGACGACCAAGTTTAGCTGCAGTACCAGAAACCTGCTAAACTTAGAGTCAAGGAATATAGCATATTACTTACAGAGGCATTATTCCTAGTCATTCAATAAAAGTGATTGAATAATATTGTACAATTAATGCATTGCACGTGTCAATGAACTATAAAACTTTAAATAATGTACTGTATTCAGTATTATTATGGGATCAAAGATCAGTTTGGAATTTATGCGTCATAATTGATTTGCAATTAGTATTCAGAGGACAGCCTCGGGTAATGACAAAATTAAAAAACAAATAAAAACTTTAAAAATGCAATAATAATAATTTGGTTTACAAGAAATGTGTATAATATTTTCAGGTGTCAGTCACAAGTTGGTAACTACAAATTTTCGAAAAATGAAGATGTTCTCATAAATGACATCAAAAAGTATTTGTTTAAAAAGTAAATGAAAAATATTCAACTTGTGGTTTTATTTGAATTGTTAATTTGGGATGAACTTATAACTTTAAAAGTGCAATATCTCATAACTAGTCAAATGTAGTCACCCACTTGTGCCAGAGACCCGACTAATTATTTACTTGATAAAATTTCTCAGACTGTTTAAAAGGATACTTTATAATTTTGCTTGACAACAATATCTTGTCGTTCGTTGATTTCAGCGGAAACACCAAACTCTCTAAAGAGAGCTCTGGTTACCAGCTCCAAGTTGTACTTCCTGTTGTAACGCTCCTTCGCAGAAAAAAAGGAGAGATTCAAGTTTCCTCGATCGTGGTACACCGTGCCACCGCCGCTGTTCCTTCTGGCGAGAGGGATTTCGTTCTCCACGAGGAATGGGATATTTGCTTCCACCCACGGGTTTTGATGTCTGCCGATAACTACACACGGATCGTTCCTCCAAACCATCAAAATATGATGTTTAGTGAAATCATTATTTTTGTAAATCCAATCTTCCAAGGCAAGGTTTGTAAATATGTCGGTGGACTGAGATATAAATACGGACTTTTTTATATCTTTTTCTTCAACTAATTGACTCTCTTTCGCTGAGGAGGCGGACCTGGTAACCATCCCCAAGGGTGACAAACTTGTACGGTTCAAACCGAACACGAAACCACTAACACTCTTCAGGCTTCTCTGCATTATTTGCGCCATTTTAGTTTATATTACTCACACAAATTTTACTTATTAAATGGGAAATGTGTCAATATTATAATAGTCACTATATTAAGTTCAAATGAGGCAGTGATTATCTTAAAATTAATAAGTCTTTTATACACTCGAGTCTTTCACGCACACAGAGAAGCCCTTAATGGATACAAGAGCAATTGGCATCCGTGTCGGCAGAAGACAGGGAAATCAGGTACTCGTGGAGAGCGATGGTTTGATGCAACCACTTCCAGGTTTGATGTAGGGAATTAATTCTGTACCTGATTCCCAAACAGTCTCGACAGTCTCTTGGCATTCCTTTTTGCATCGGCACGGTGCTAAACAAAAATTCCGAAATAAGTCGAACAACTAATCAAGTACGCTCTAATAAAGAACAATTGTAAAATATTTATGTAACTTCAAACAGAAATAAAAGTAGCAAAATGCGCAGCACTACAACTGAATCGACAACTGAAATGTGAGCAGATTACCTTCAGGCTAGCCATTATATCAGCTCGTTTATAGATAAGGAGCATTCACGGGCGGGGGGGCCACCGAGTCACCGAGTGCGCCGAGGTCAGCGGAGGGCGAGGAAGTTCACAAACACTCTTGCGGAGTGATAGTGCGTCGAGGGGACGGACTACATTTCTTCCGCTGATAAGCTATTTTATAATATGGCATTCATTGGAACATTTAACGCCCAATCGTGAGAAAAATTCTAATATATTTTTTATTATTGAATTTGAAAGTTTAAATGTCAGAAAACTTGCGATCTTACATTCTTACATATAAAGTTGGGTTGCCAGTTGCCATATTCATAAAAGTTATTTTCCTCTTTCATAAATAGGTAATGTTTGAAGCAACTTGTGGTTTTTTAAAATAGGCATAAGTGTAAATGAGAGAATATTAAATACAAATACACAATAAAAACACAAAAATGAGGAAAACAAAATATAATTTAGCGGACTTCCTGACTGTGTTCCCTGAATCATTAGAACATCTGACTGGCCTAGATCTAGATCTAATGATTCAGTGAACACAGTCAGGAAGTCTGCTGGATCAGCAGAGGAACAGACAACAAAGTACCATATAATAGCGTCTTCGTCTTGCTCAGCGTTGCTAACTTCCATCAAGCTGTAATCGGTAGATTAAGAAAAATAAATAGGTAGATTTCGATAGATTCGTTATCAGCTTACAAAAAATAATTTTGCTAGGATTTTGGCACACTACTCTAAAAACTATTTTTGATGTTTGTTTTAGGAAACAGTTTCACATTGTTTTCTTGGGGGTGGGAGGGGTAGCCATGGTTTCACTGCACTACTCTAAAAACTTTTTTTTTTCAAAACAGTTTCGCCTATAAAAAAAACCGGTTCAAGATTTTTAAAAATCGGTAGAATTAGTATTGAATTCGATCGGTAGATTGCTCTCAAAATCAGTAGAGTTGGCAACGCTGATCTTGCTGAGCAATCCTTAGCTACATATATGCATTATAATGGAATAAAATATGCATAGTAAAAATCAATTTAATCAAACTCTGATTCTCAAAATCATTTTTCTCTTTTAGCGTTATGTTATCTTCTTCACAGCCACAAATAATTTGTATTTATTGTTAATTCGAAAAATTTATGGTCATTTAAGTAGGTAAGTAGTATATTGTGATATAATCCTGACGCAGTACATTGTGCAACTTATTTTGTAAATATTGGAAATCGGTATATTGTATTTAACTTACTAAATGTTTAATGGGGTAATTCCAGGAGAAATGGTCTTAGAAAAGAGATGGCCAATCAAAATACCTCTTAACCATCTTCATGAATGATATTGCGAAGGTCATCAACATCTCGCGATTTCTGTTATTTGCCGATGAAATTATTCCTTGAGATAGAAAACTCAATTGATTGCTTGCGTCTACAATCCGATAGACTGGAGTATTACTGTCATTGGGGGATCCTTAAACCCACCAAGCAGCTGTTAAAGAGTCCTGTGGGACTCTCTGTCAGCTGCGCATAGAGGAAAGTTATTTTAAGTATTCCTAAAGAATACAAACTCTATGCAGATTGAGAAGGGGAGAAGAGGATGTATGAACAGAGGCCAATACGTCATCCCCACCTCTCAGGATCCCCTCAATGTCTCTGTTTTTTTAATTTCAAAATAAGTATTCCAACAAGTAAACAAAAATTATGACATAAAATAAAATATAGAATTTGATCAGAAATGTTACCCTTGTAGCGTCAAGATCAATTGCGGTAAAAAAAACACATACCAGTTGAGTAATTTGTTACTGAAGGTAAATAGATGAGAACGTACAAAGGCAAACGATACGCGTCCTAAGTTGAATGGGCATCTTACCTGGCTATTTAACCACTAATACTGTAGGCGAGTTGGCCACCGCAGTGTTTTAGAATATATTTTTTTTTAGTTTCTCAACACATTATTTTTATGGCATCATTTTATAAAAATGGAAGGGTAATTAATAAAAACTTGATTGACAATTAATTCGCTGATTTATTTGTATTGAAAGTATCAAATTCAAAAAAAAAACTATTGCCGTCTCTCTTTAAATTACCCTATCCTCACTATAAGCGTTTAAAAATATATATTAGCATTAAATATTCACAGATCACATAAAAGCATTACGTATTATTGTCCTGATTAAAATAATATTTGAACATCTGTATGGGATAGTGTTTTAATGAACTCCGAAGTAAAAAATTATGAATTACAAAAAAGTTTTCACTACACCACTATCATATTTTTATAAGGTTCTCGCTTGCCATTTAAAAAAAATATATAATCACTCACATCCACTATCACAAAATTACTTTTATTCCGTACACATGTTTATTAGTTGTGCTTGTGTGCGTGTGCTGCTTGGTGTCTTGTCACTTTATTTTTATTTGGTTTTGGTGACGTCCGCTTTTGACAGTTAGCAGCGGTGAATTTTATATTGTATTCGATTGATGTTTGTGTAGTATTTGTGTGATTTGCTAATTCAGTGTTTTTTTGTGTATTTAAATATCTGCAATAGTTTCAATCATGCCATCCTTACCTATAGCTACTATAACCCGACGAGAAACTTTTAGCGCTTGTCATAGACTCCACAGGTGAAATAAAAAAATGTTATTTACTGATTATATTGAACTTTTCATCGTTACCATAAAATTTGTTTATGAAATTTATTTTAATGCTGTTGTTTAAGTATTGCTACCCTTTGAAGTCATTAAACTTCTTCTACCTACAATATTTTCAACATAACTTTTACATCATGTACCTAGGTACTCACAGAACACTTTTAACTTATTGGATGATAAATGTATGATTCATTATTTAGAATACATTTTTAAATAACACTTTGCATTAAAAGTATATTAATACTATTATTATTAAAAAGCCCTGATTTACACCACAGTAAAGTTATTATTGATGCATCATTATTATTTGCACAATTTGTGTTTTACCTACATATTTTTCGGTAATTTTAATATGAAATAAATCATTCAAATTACGTTTTAAGTTAATGTTTTGTTTATTTTTCAGTAACCACCTCAGTGATGAAGAAAATAAAGAAGTGTTTGGAAAATGCAACAACCCCAATGGCCACGGTCATAACTATGTCGGTTAGTTTAATGAAAATGAAACTCACAAACACATGTGAAGGGTACACGGCAAGAGCTGACTGATTAGCAAATACGGAATATCCTTATTTGTGGGACACTGGGTTAATGTATTTAATAAAATAGGTTTTCAATTATTATTAGCGTCTGGATTTTATACCAATGTTTGGTTTTTGAAATTATTTTAGCATATATATTGTTTATTAGTTAACGTATAACTAGGTGTTCAAATTTTATTTCTACAACTATTTAAAATAAATACATTACATAATGTATATGTACCTTAAAGAATAAAATACGGGACCCACATTGAATGAAATGTTCAGGAAACAAGATTTTGTGATTGCACGATTTACAAATCATAACTTTTGAACTAAATGAGATAGTTTCGACCTATAAAGAACTTTCAATGTAAAATAATGATTTTCGATCTAATAATAGTACCAAAATAGTTTATCGGGGACTACTGATGTTTTTTGCATTGAAACAAAGTGGACTTCAGATTTTTATTTGCAACAAAAATGGACTTAGGTATTTTATTCACCTATAAAATAGATCATTGCGATAATTTCTGCATTTTTTACTGTTTTACTTTAAATGCCAAAAAGTGGACTCCATTGATTTGTCCTCTAAGGTGCAGATTTATTTTTACATACAATCACAGAAAAATTAAACAAAAATAAATACTTTGTATTTTAAAAACTCCTTTCTTGAACTGACAAAAGAGATCTTGTTTCAGCAATCATTGAATTTTGTTTTTTTTTTTGCCTGTTACGACCCCATATTTATTTCTCACCATTTACAACAGGGAGGCTCATTTTGTTACTTTTAAATATTTCATTTTATTTGTTTATTTAAAACTTCAAGTACAAAGAATAAGTACTTTGGCAGACTTATAGCTAAAGGCAATATCTTCCAGCTAACCAAAAAACAGACTTTATTGAACTCATTCAGGAGAAAAAATTGAATTTGTCTCAAAAATGGAAAAACATATTTTTTAGCCGTGTACCCTTCATATCAATTATGTTCATAAAAGGGAAAGAGGGAAGAATTTAAAATTTATGCAAATTTATTCCTGCTGTTGTGACAAATGGATGATATTATCAAAAACTTTGATGTGTTTTTCTTTATTTAGTTTTAGTGATGGTGCGGGGTCCTGTTGACAACAGGACAGGGATGGTTATGAATATATCCGATTTGAAGAAATATATTGAAAAGGCGATTACAATACCACTAGATCACAAAAATTTAGACCTAGATGTTCCTTATTTTAAAAATGTGGTGAGTACTTCATACAATGTAATATGTACTTATTATATTTTTTTACTCTTTTAGTCTGTATCTGGGCAGATTAAAAATACAGTTCTGTGTGTGTAATATAATCCTGGCTGGTTTTTGACTCCATGACTGCTCTCATGTAAAAATCATAAAAAAAGTTAGTGTGGTGATTGTTGAATTCGCCTACCATGCTTAAGGTTCCTGGTTCAAATCCTGGGAAGAGCGGTATGAAATATTTGTTTTGAAGGGTGATTTTAGCACTAAAGTATTTCATTGGACTGGCACCTGAAGCGTAAGATTGATCACCTTACCTTCCTGTAACAGGAGATACGCTGCATTTTATTTAACAATACAGAGCCCTATGCACCATCATGTGCGGATAAGGGTTTGGTGATGATTTTTCTTTACTTGCATTGCTTAATTTGTGGAAACCTATTATTAGATCTGAGCCCTTGCAATATTTATTAAATGTTAACTTTAAATATGTAGAACTGTTGGTTTTCTAAAAATATAAGAATAATGCAATATAATTTTATTTCTAAATCATTTTTTTTTATAGATATCTACAACGGAGAATTTGGCAATATTCATCTGGGATCGCCTAATTTCTCTAATGGATAAACCAGACCTCTTGTACGAAGTGAAAATATTGGAAACTGAGAAAAATCACATCAGTTACCGTGGAGAAGCCACTTCTAACAACTATAGACGTGATAGAGAACTAACTAAAAGTTCAGGGAACAATATTTCCTCTGATTCTGACTAATTTTAACATATAAGTATCTAAATATAATTCAAGACAATTCATATTATGATTCTTTTCGGTCACGCCCACTTTTTGTAAAAGTATAAAATTATTCCAACCATCAATTTTACTTACTATACAAAGTAATTGATTGATGGTGCATAAATTCTTTTTTTTATATTGTACGCACCAAATATTTGGGTAAGGTATAGAGATAATTATGTTACTCTTCATTCTCTTTGGAAATGTAATTTGACTGTCTTGTTTTGTATTTGCCATCATAAAGTAATTATACATAATATGTTTAAAATAAAACACTGTCAGATTTAAAAATTCAGTATTTATTTGTTTATTGTTGATGTATATACATACATTGATAACACAGGATATTTTAACTTGAAAATGTCCTTACAATTGAAATATATTATTGTGATTTGACAATATAAATGATGGGGGATTCATAAAAATCACAGCCCTACAGAAATAATCAACGATGGCACTTGCATTAACTTTCTACGACATATTTTTAATAATTAAAAGTATTTTCACGCCTCGAGATTTCTAACAAGTTCACGTAAGGATAATTTTCTAATAAACATACATTTTGTAACAAATAATTTGTTTTATTTGAATATCTGAATTTAAAATTGATGAATGATATTTTATAAAACAAATTTAGTTAGAAACTACTCGAGATGTTTTATATGTCTCAAATTACTAGAATAAAAGTGTTGGATCCCAGATGTGCAGACTGGAAGCAAGGCTGAGATAAAAAATAAAATCAAAGTAAGTTCAGATGAGAAGCTTCGTTTCCCTTGAGAACACTCAAGAGAAATATGTAGTATCCTGTAACGTGAACTGTCACTTGCATGGTATACAATACGAGTGGACAGTAAGAATTTACTATTTAGAAAACGCTGATATTTATATACTTTTTAGGCAATAAGGAAGATAGTTTATAGACTATCAAAACGATGCCAATTTTTTAAATATTTTGTTTTATCGTATTATCAGGGCTATGATTTTTAAGATTTGTAATTAATCTGCCGGTGACATCACAAATTTTAGTCGGCGAGTTCTGCTGACTGCTGAGTTGGCTTTCCGGAAACCGGAAATCTATCACAACACTAGAATGATAGATCATTGGTTGATTCAGAAGAACTTGTGACGTAGTTAATTTTTTAGATACTTCGCAGTCAATTTTCTTTTTCATAAATATTTTATATCTCATTTCCCATAGCACTAAACTTCCTCATTAAAAAAATCCAATAAACATACTCCATACCATAAATAATAAATTGGTTATACTTCAGATTGTATTTTTCCATAAGACCAGAACCCGAGACAAGAGTTCATGGCCCTGTACCTGAGGCATAAGACTGATCACCATACCTTCCGTATAGCAAAATTGATTAAAATACGCTGCAATTGAGGTGCTAATGTAGTGCCCCATGCGCCACTGCGTGTGTTTAAGAAAATTATGATATTTAGCTATAGGTAATAATATTCACTAACATTAGTTACAATCATTGACAGCAAACTTGTTAATGCGTTGAATATAAATAGTTTAAATTTGATTAAACTTCAACTTTACATGAGTGGTTAAATTTTTTTTACATTTTATGTCACAACTTTATACGAACAAAAGTATGTCATTTGATACTTGGGGTCAATTATGTATATTCGATTTTTTTAAACCTGGAAAATAAAGCCTTTTCAAGATCAAATATAAAAGAAAGTCAACGTCGCACATCCATCATTCATTTCAATATTTATGTCTTTTTACCATGAAAAATATTCATCCTCTTCTGTAAAATTGGACGTAAAATGCATATTCCAACAATGTTTTAGGAATTTTGCATCATGACTAGTTGAAATACAGTTTTAATGTTAAAAATTAGATTGATATAATATATTTATAAATTTTAATACTTTTATGTGGATTCACATAATAAATATTATGTAGAAGAACCATTTTACTAAGTTCTTTGGCCATATTCACAAAAATAATATTTGACTTATATAATAACTACACACACTGTATACTCTTCTAAGAATAAACTATGCATATTAAACATATAAGATATTTTATAAAATGAACATCATGAATGAAATACATGTTTCACTTTTTTTTTTTAGATTTCAATAAAATATTTATAAAAGCAAATACGCCTTTTAAAAATGCATATTAAATATAAAATTTAAATAGTTTAATATTTTTTAAAGAGATGCGCAGTTATTGGGAGAATTTACTAAACCTATAAATTATCTATACTTTTTTATTAAGTCTTTGGAAATAAAGTTAGTGTGTAACATATCACATCTAAAAAACACAACATTAATGAAGACAAATTTGGAAAAATAGGTTTTCTAATCTTCAAAAATATCTCGATGAACACTTAGATTTAAATTTTTTGCAACAGAAAGGAAAAACATTTTTGATAAGAAAATATTGAAATCTTGGCATTCACAGGGCTTGTGATCCCCATTGGCTGGTTTGAGTGGTCACTTTACACACTGTTTAACATTCACCATTCTGCCTATATTTAAACATCTACATTTCCTCAACTCTTCCATCTGCTGACTTTTGTGGAGTAAAAGAGCTGAAACCTGTATAGATGTAAGTGAGATTCATCTCGCTTAATTATTTCACCTACTAGGCGATGCCTGAAAATACTTCTCTTAATTTTTGTACTTTTACGAGTAGTTAGTTTAATCAATAATATTTTAAGTGTGGCTAAATGTTTGTAGAAAGGCTGGATTTCACTTTCTATGGAGTTATATTCCCTTCTCAAAAATGTTTTTCCCTCTCTGTTGCAATAAACTTAGATCTAAATAACTTCTTAGAGAGTGAAATCCAGCCTACCTACAAACATTTGAACATACTTAATACTTATATTTCAACCATTATTAGAAACCAAAATGCTTATATTTCAGAATATTTGTCTACTTTGTAAGCATTTTTTATCGATACATAAGGAATTCCGAGCTCAAAATCATTTCGAGGCCAGTACTTCAACATGGGAGTTTGCTCCGGCCTCTCTTCTTGTACAGTAAAATAAGAAAAAAGAACCAGCGCTGTGTAACCAGCTATGAAAATAAGGACATGCCAAAATCCATGGAGATAGGGAAAGTTTAGCGAGGACCAGGTTTCGCAAAATAACCGATCATTTATCCAACAAATGACAGCTAGAACCCAAACTGCGGTACATCTGATTCCAAGTCTATACACTCGTACACAGTTCACCCTGGAAATAATAAATCTAAATGTTATTTTTTAAATTAAAATAATAAGTAGAGTAACAAATTACATATAATTAATAATAAATAAAGAACAATAAATGTGATGTAATGGTTAGCGCATTTGCCTACCATGCAAGAGGTCTAGGGTTCGATTCCCGACAGGGTCAATACGAAATATTTATTAAATAAAGGTGTTTTCACACTAAAATATTTTAAAGTCCCTGGACTGGTACTTGAAGCGTAAAACTGATCATCTTACCTTTATATAAAAAAATGATCAAGATATGCTGCGATTGGTGCACCATTGCAGTGCCCTATGCATTATTAGGTGCGGGTAGGGAATGATGATGATGATGAAAATTTTAGGGAAGGAAATATGGAGGTCTAGGCATTTACTGGGCTCATGACCTGTCATTGCCTTTTTATTTGCTAAAGGAATAACCTGCTAAGCTTCTATTTTAAAAACCTGTCAGTGGGTGTCCAGAGAGGATATGGAAGGAAGTTATGAAAAATACACCACAGCGCCTAGACCAATTGAGAAAAAACCTCTCTTGGATTTTTTTTCTGCGCCTGTTTAAATGGCCACTTTACACAATGTGTAACGTTCACCATTTTGACTATGTTTATACATCCATATTTCTTCAACTCTTTCATCTGCTGAATTTAGTCAAGTTAAAGAGCTAAAAACCTTTATTGTTGTGAAGAGATTCATCTGATAGAAATATCTCACATACTAAGTAACGCCTAAAAACAATTCGTCGTGATCATAAAACAACGACGGATGTGCGAAAAATGCAATATTAACTTTCTATTATATTTGATCTTGAAACGGTTACATAAAGGCTTTATATTCTAGGTTCGAAAAAAAATATATATATAACTAACCTAAATATCTAATTATATACTGTTGTAGTTATCAAATTGTGACATAAAGCAAAAAAAAACAAATTAACCGCTCTCATGTAAAGTTAAAGAAAATCACGTGCGTCGTTGTTCTACAATCATGACAAATGTTTACACTTCTTGGACCAGTTGGTTTAATTATAATATTGTAATAAGTTCATCCTACACTCAAAGCCACACTCAAATAACCTATAATAGATAATTTACTATGAGGAATTAATCTGCATGCAAATATAAAAACCATGCCGATTTGCAAGTAAAAAATATTGAAAAGCCTATTCGGCACAAAAAATTACATATTAATGCATAGTTTTTTTTTTAATCCATTGTTTTGGCGCATCTCTCATTTTCTATTTCACAAGACCATTATTTTTTTGTAGACTATACCACACCAAAAAGTATATAAAAATAAACTACACAATAGATTTAATAATATTATCGTGTTAAATTCAATAAGATTAAAATGAGGAAAATGATATTTTTTGAGTCAAATAATGTTAAGAAGTTTTCATATATAATAAAAATATGTTCTTAAATATAAATATATAATGAACGTTATTTTATTAAAATGATTAAAATACTTTAAGCAAAGATACGAGGGCAGATTGATAATGAAGCTGCCTAGCGCTAGATGGCAGCACAAACAAAAAAAGATTTATTTTTTCCAAATTGCAATCTGTCAAACGGCAGCCGTTAAAATGTCACCCAATTTCATCGATTGGTTTATTTGTTGTAGTCGTTTGAAGTAAACAACTTTTGTGTTTCTAGAAAAATGGAAAAAAGCGAATTTCATCCAGTGATTAAACACTATTATTTGAAGGGGAAAACGGCGAAAGAGACAAAAGAAAAGCTCGATAAACATTACACGGTGAGTCTGCTCCGCCAGATTACATGGTAAAATATTGGATTGCTGAATTTAAACGCGGCCGAACAAGCACTGCAACAATACCATCAACAGGAAGGCCAAAACAGGTGGTTACTGAAGAAAATATCAAGAAAATCCTCGATATAGTTATGAATGATCGCCAAGTGAAGTTGCGTGAGATTTTTGAAATGGCAAACATCTCATATGAACGTGTGTTCAACATTTTTCATGAACCTTTGCATATTTGCTTTGAAAAAGCTATCGGCAAGATGGGTGCCGCGTTTGCTCAGTGTCGAACAAAAACGAGTTCGAGAGACCACTTCACAGCAGTGTTTGGACATGATAAAGCGTAATCTCCGCGGCGGCCTCCGTGGTGTAGTGATCAAGACGCTTGACTCACAGACGGAAGGTTCCGGGTTCGATTCCCGGTGAGAACACAAAAATTAAATGTGATTTTTCTCAAGCCTGGGTGTTCTGTGATGTAATTCACCGCTGTAATTGGGCCTCCTGGCCTGTTGTGGTGCAAAAATAAATAAATAAAATAAATAAATAAATCCTGTTGATTTTTGGCGTCAATTAATAACTATTGATGAAACGTGGGTGCACCACTATACACCTAAAATCAATCAAAACAATGGGTGGAAGCTGGTGGAAGTGCTCCGAAGAAGGCAAAGGCAGTGAAATCGGCCGGCAAGGTTATGGCCACTGTATTTAGGGATGCGCTCGGAATATTGCTCATCGATTATCTTGAAAAAGGATCCACAATCACACGAAAGTATTATCGTGCATTATTGGATCAATTGAATAATGCAATCAAGGAAAAACGACTACATTTAAAGAAGAAAAAAGTGCTCTTTCTTCAAGACAACTCACTGGTTCACACGGCATTAGATACAATGCTAAAATTACGTGAAATACACTTCGAATTGGTTGATCATCCACCTTATAGTCTAGATTTAGCTTCTAGTGACTTTTTCCTGTTTCCAAACTTGAAAAATTGGCTCGCAGGAAAAAGATTCAGCTCAAACGAAGAAGTGATTACCGAAACTAACGTGTATTTTGAGAGGTTTCTGAAATCGTATTATTCAGATGGTATAAAAAAGTTGGAATATCGTCTTACTAAGTGTGTCAAAGTAAAAGGAGACTATGTTGAGAAATAAATGGTTTTTGAAAAAAAAAGTTTTTTTCTTACTTAGGTAGCTTCATTTTCAATTCGCCCTCGTAAATAATAAGCCAATTATTATAATTGAAAAGTAAAAATCACCTTGATGTTTATAGTAAATTTATCTACAGGTTGTTCAGTTTTGATATGTTAACAAGTTCCATTTGAAAGTGAATAAATGGCCATACTTTTCAAAACAATTATTAGTAATTAAATTAACTTCATTCAAGTGAAAATACCTGCGAAGCTCCTCGCACAGGTAGATTATCGCCGGGAGTGCCAGAGTCATGAGAGCAAATGCGTTTGCAGCAGGATGCATCACCAAGAAACCAGTGGACAGTATTGAGATTAATACTGAAATCGCAGCTAAAAATCGTCTGAAACAATCAATTTATTGCACTGGGAATATATGGTGCTAGATGCTAGAAGAGAAAGACGAGAGAAAAGTAAATTGACAAATAAATATGAGAACCTTTTTTTTTTTATTGGGAAGTAATGCTTTTTATATTCTATTAAAAATAAAATAAGAAACTATAAACGAGTTGATAAATATCAAACGCAGGTTTGTCCACAACGATCCACCAGTGTCCATGTGGACCTACTAGCTTCTGAATTGAAACAGAGTTTTTTGACAGTGTTTTATTGTAAAAATGAGGATATGTTTTAATTTGAACAGTACTGAAATGTTTTTTTTTCTCTACATTTGTAGAAATATAAAAAAAAAATTGGGTGGACATACTGGCGTTTGATATTTATTAACTCAAACATACTAAATATTTACCTATCTCTTCGACAAAACTGTGGGAAGTATCGTTTGGGTAAGAACATTGTAAAAGCTGCCATACAAACCCAAAGTATCGCAAGCTCGTCTAATAGTTGTCCTGAAAAACGAAAAATCAGAAATTAAATTATCCTAATCTGATTTTTTTTTGCTATTTTAATGTTTTGTCACTTCTAACTCCATAAAAACTTTCAATTAAATAAGTGAGCATCTTATTGAACAGTGTATCTTTTTATGTACACTGTTTTTTTTATTTGCTTTAGGGATTTAATTATTTAATATTTTGAAAATATGGCTTTGACATTTTAGTGTATATTCAGATTTATTCACTTTAGAGGCCACTCAATAACAATCTTCAGAATTTAAATAACACAGTGAACGAAATACACTGTAGTATACCACAATGCTAAAGAGGCCAAAATACAGTAGTAAATTGCAGCACAGAACACCCAAATTAAAGAAAAAATAACATATTATTATTGTGATCTCACTGGGAATCAAACCCCTTTCATTACACAACGGAGGCAGCCAGCTATAAAACTAACGAAGTCTAAAATAGTTCAAAAGGCCTTGCAATAGAAAGAAAACTTACCAACTAAACTTAACGTAGCATGGAAGTAGGCTGAGCTAATACCGACTACCATCAGAAGCACCCATAGTAAGTTTATAGCAGGATTCACAAACTTTGCATAGCCACGAAACAGATGGATCAAAACGGGTGGTAAAAGTAAAAATAGAATATTGCTTATCTGTAAAAGAATTGAACAAAAGTAAGTTATAAGACTCATAAACAAACAGAAAAATACAACACAGGAAAAATGATTGATAAAGCCTCTTCATAAATTATTATTGTTATGACTATATTTAGTAGATGATTGAGTTATTAATTTTATTATATACTTTGAATTCTCATAATGTATTTTATTCACCTTTTTATAAGATTAAATTAATAAAATTATTGAAATTTTCATAAATATGACATAAATTTAGTAAAAATACAATATTAACAAAGTACATGAGTATGTCTTTTTTTTAGTTAGTCGTTAATCACGTGTATTCTAAGTACTTAAGTGTATAGAAAAAAATCAGCAATTTAAAAAAAATATATTTGGGTAACATATGAACGTCCTAAATCAGCTTTTACATAAAATAAAAAAGGATATTTATTTAAGTTCCGGGATTTATTTCTCGTGATATTTTGAACATTTCAATTTGAGATTAACTATCCGTATAGAACTAACAGTTCAATCATCAGATTAATCAAAAAAATAATTCTAAGAAAACCAAACTTTTGCACATAAGATCACCGAACTATAAAATTCAAACAACACCGTCAATTTTATCACATAACTATGTATGTATCCACAGTGATTTTGTGCAACCGTGCATGTGTGAAAATATTGAAAATATTGAGCAGTGTGTTTATTTAGGTTTAACAATAGATTGTAATTTTAAATGGGATGTACATATAAGAAAATTGCAATAAGTAATAGAGTGTATATATTAAAATATTATGTCCCTGTTAATACTTTACAATTTTTTTGTTTATCTCTCTCTGAATCAATTATACGATACACTATAATTTCCTGGGGGTTATCAAGTGAAACTAATTTTAATTTTATTCAAACTTTGCAAAATTCTATGATCAAATTGCTACTACATTAAGATGTATACCGCCAGACACAATATTTCAAAATCATTGATGTATAAATCTGTAAATAAATTATCAGTTAGGGCTCTACTTTGGTAAAACTTAATTTGTCAGCATGCGTCGCACTCCGAGTATAAACACAAGTTGGTACATGATTACAACACCAGGTTTACTAGTATGGAAGGGCTAGCTGTTCTAAGATATTGCAATAAATATGGCAAAAAGACACTCCAATACAGTATACCTAAAATATTCAACATGTTACCAAAAAATATTACAAATACTGAGTTAAATACAGGAGTGAGACGTATGCTCAAATTATGGTTAGTCGAAAAAGTTTTTTGTATTAGTGATAGCTTTAAATTTTTGATAATGTAATAAAATATGATATATATGTAATCAGCAGGACTTTAATTTAAGATTTTTGAAAAATAAACAAAAAAAAGAAGTAATATGGCTTCTGTTTGAACAATGCAAAGTTATGTTTCTAATGTTTGACCCTTAAGTGCAGTTAAAGTAATTTATTTGAAATACAATCATGGTACGGTTGATATATTTACTATTTCTGAAATGTTTGTTTAATGTCCAGAAAAGGAAAATGGTTTTTGACTTGCTGATTAAGGATGTCAAATCACAAAATAATGGCAAGGAACAAAGACAATGGTGGGCAGGTTTTGATCTCAAAATTTAATAAAATTTACCTTACCGTATTAACAAATTCAGCAATTACTGGAGAAATCGAGTAATTCTGCTCACACCAGTCAACAGGCGAGCTGCCCCTTTGGAGATGAGTCCACGTCATGTTTATTTAATATAATTAATCGAGAATATAAATTAAACGAGGAAACGACTAAATGAAATTCATTTTAATTAGATTTATCTATATCAATCTAAAAGCAAGGGCGGATACCCGCTCTGGGGGCCAGATTACTTGTTGCACAATTTCTATAGTAATAATCTTTGTTTTGTTTTTTTATGACGTAGAACAATGCGGTGTCTCCTTGTGTTTATTTATTTGACAAGTGAAAAACCTTGCCATGCGTAATCAATCAGCTGGAAAAATTGTTAACCGCATAAAAAAACCTTCTGTGTAAGTACTACGCTACTTTTTTCATCTTTCTTATCATACTTCTTCTTTGACCATTCGGTATAAAAATTAAAAAATGTTTTCGGGCGTTGCTTAGTATGTGAGTAAAAAAAACATGACACTAGCTAGAACACCCCAGCAGCGAGGTGAATTAAGCCACAAAAAGAAGAGGTAGTTTATAGGTGAAATAATGAAAAAGTTCAATAGTTTAAAAAAAAAACATTTGTCAACTCATTGCGACACAAAGACGGCGAATCGCCGGTTTGTCTTTGAAGTGATTTAAAAAAAAAAACTGAATGCCAATAACTTTATTCATAAAAATGACATAAATAAGTATATTTGGTTACTGATTTCATATTAAATTTAATATAATTATAAATATAATCATAATTTATTTTACATTATTTATTACAAAATATTAATTTAGTCTTAATGTTATTGTAATAAAAAAATGTGCCAAAATAAAATAGTGTATTGTATGAACACATTATGTCACTTTTATTAGTGGTGCAATCATAAAATTCAGAATAGTCCAGAAGGAGCGTAGAATCATATTTGAATACATCGGACTGTGTCCATAAATCCCTCCACTATGCCCCACTTTCGCCGCGCGCATTCGTGCGTTATGTTGCACAGTGGGGAAAAATATATTTAAAACACAAATGTAAGGTTAAAAAAAAAGCAATCTGTTAATTTCTCTAAAATTTTATTGTGCACGCGGAAATATTGATTGACACAACAGAGTAGATAAGTAAAGGGTCATTTAATAAAAGTAATTGAATTATTGAACTTTAAACTTAAAATATAAAACAAATTTCATTTTACATAAAACGGATATTTTATATCATGTGAAATAATATTTGATGTTTTAAAGATAATGTCGGTCAAATGTCCACCACAGAGTTGTTTAATCCGAGGTCCAATTTCATTAGTTTTCTCATTAGATGAGCAAAGTAAGGTAAAAAAATTTACCACCCTGGCAACACTAACGAAATGTTCATTATGATTCTTCGACAATCTGACAGATGGAAAAATAATTCACTTTTTAAGTAATGCATTTGCTACCTACACATTAATTTGCTAATTACAATGAAATGTGATCCCATCCTGTTTCTTTAAGATCCTAGCAGTATTTTTACACTTTAAAAGGACACAACACGGGATAGTTTAATTCAAATCAGGAGTTGCGTACTGAGCGACATCTACAAAGAAACTAATGATCGATGAGTGGATCAAGCCAAATAGGTAAAATGTGTGTACTATTTGTTCTATTGGTCTATATAAATTGTTTATGTTTTTTATGATTATTTTAGTTTTTTCATTGTTTATTATGTTAATGATAATTAGGTTAATTGGATTAATTAGGTTTTTTTGTTGTTATTATTATGTTAACTTTGTTAAATAGCTAATTTAAGGCATGTTTCACATTTTGTAAAATGTTTTCCTCGGCACGGGACACCCAATAAGGGAACATAATTCTGTATAAAAAAAGAATACAAACAATGTAAAAGTATAAATAAATGGGTCAAAACGAAAACCTACTCATTTATGAGTAGTTTAGTCATCTTCTGTTTGATGTGCGTATGCGGTTTCTGGACTATTCTTAATTATATGGGTGAACGGGTTAATAGATTATTAAACTAAGCCAAAATATTTTCTTTTTTTTGTGTAAAATTTTACTTCGTGTGTGACGTCTAAAATTTAGGTTCTGAAGAAGAGAAGAGAATTTTAGGTTCTGCTGATTCTTCAGTTAACTTACCGTAAACCGAAAACATATCACAACTCTCTTATCATTGGTTGATTCGGAAGAACAAGTGACGTCATGCTAATTAGTTCGTTTTCATTAAAATCTTTTTTTTTTCATACATTTTCAAGAAACTTCGCCGTACAATTTAATGCTCTAATTTTTTCATTTCCAATTTCCGTAGGGCTGAACATCATCATTCAGTCAAATGAGTCTCATCCACATAATAAAGGTTTCAGTCCTTTAATTTCACCATAAATGAAAGTGGAAGAATAGAATAAATATGGGTGTTGGTATTGGTAGAATGATGAATATTACAATGTGTAAGGTGGACATTTAAATCAGCGAATGATAGTTTATACGTTTTGTAAATGCTTTTTTTTATATCTCTGTTGTAATATGTTAGTATCTAATAATTAGATTGTGATGAGCTGTTAGTTCCTTTGAATGAAAACCCATTGTCATTATAAAACTGAACTGATTTATTCATGGCTTTAAAAATAACTCGCGGATGTATATTGTGGGTACTAAGATGTACATTGTGGGTACTAAGATGTACTGTAATATTTTTTACAGTCTCCTCTACACCCACTTGTATTTTTTATTACTACTGCAACGATTTGCTATTGTGAAAAAAGGATAATGAGGTTACGTGTTGAAAAATAAATTATCTTCTTAAACACACGCAACATAATAAAATAGGTTTTAGAAAATCTGCTTATTATTGTCCCAAGTACCTACTACCTACTACTAAAGTTCAGAGGTTGGCAACATTGCTTCCGTTTTTTCAGTGAAGAACTTCAGCCCGACGGGAAATTGGATGCAAAAAATGTTTTAAAATTAAACTATTCAATTTACATGTCAAAGTTTCTTGAAAATGTACGAATTAAAAATAAAAAAAACAAACAACGAGATTTCCGGTTTGTAACTGTCAACGGACTAATCGGCAAAACTGACCGAGAAGAACCGGAAGAGAACTTAAGACGTTAAACGCGGATTAATTTCAGAAATACAAAACTTTAAAAAATCGTAGCGCTGATAATACGTTATTTGAAAAAAAATGTCTTAGTTTAATAGTCTATTAACAAAAACATGTTTTTTTAAAACCACTGAACTGCCTCATTTTTTATATTCCAGGGATGGTATTTTGAATCTTCTCTACCCCCTAGACCTAGACCATTGATCCCCAACCAGTGGTCTACAAGAGCTAAATATGATCCACGAAATTTAGATCCAAGGAAAAATTTCAGAAGAAATCCATAAAGAGCTCATTGAATTCCAAAATTACAGGAAGTGTTAGGGCGCATTTGAATCTGATTCTCTTGAGCTTTAGATTGACACAGTTTATTTTTCTTGAACCTTGTAGTCCTCGATAACAAATGAAGGTCGAAAACCTCGGGAGAGTAGTTTATTTGTCAGTTTTTATTTTTTGCACGAGACTACACTTTTTTTTATTATTATTATTTATTTTATTTAGTTCTATGATTAACATAGTCTAATATATATTTACATCTATACTTATTCTAAAATTATTTATCACTATTATACACTTAATATCCTAATTTATAATATTCACTGTTTCATATGTACATTTTCATTAATTATATTCACTATTTACACTATATATTACCTAATATTTTTTACATATATACTTTTTACATTTAATTTTAAATATATTTACATTTATTTCATTTTTTATGCTTTCTGGCATTTCCTCAAATAATTGTATTCCCTTGTACATAAGGCAGTTCTGGGACATTGCTTTTGATTTCTTTTCCAGTCTTATATTGTTGATCCTCTTGTTGCATAGTTATGAAAGAACTCATTATTTTTTAGTTTATTTTGACAATATCTCGGAACTATTCCTTTAATAATTTTGTTTATTTCATTAGCAACATTGAATTTGATTCTTTGATCCATTGTCATGATATCTATAAGTTGAATCATTTTCTTAACTTTTGTTCGTCTCCCACATCTTAATATTATCCTCATCGCTTTGTTTTGTATTATTTGGAGTCTCTTTAGATCTCCGTCATTGCTCAAATATAAAATACTTTGATTAAACGTCAAATGATGTACAAAATTGTTTCAAAAAACCGAAACCTTATTAAGTGTTTTGAGTAATGCGTGAGGTCGCAATAATATTTTAAGTGAAAATCATAATATTATTAATATTTAAAGCCAATGCTTTGTGATCAAAGATTTTACTAAATGTTTTTAAATATTTGTATATAACCACTTACCGACTTTTGTGTGTCTACCGGTTTCGAGTAGTACCCGTCTCTTTGTCAGGACTCCAATCAAACCAACATGCAAAACCCAGTATTCATCTTAACCATAGTTGTTGCACACAAATATAAAATCAACACGACATGTATTTTAATAAGCACATGCATTGATTAGGACAAACATGCACTGATTAGGTTATGAAAAGATTGTATGTTGAGGGAGAAATAGTTGAAAAAAGAGGAAAGGGTGAAGGGAGGGGCGTGAGTTTAATAATTGGTGTCCTGACGAAGAGACGGATAAGCATATAAAATGAATTAAGTGGTTATATACTAATATTCAATAACATTTAGGAAAATCATCATGTTTGGTTTCCCGTGTTCGTATTTATTTGACGTTTAATTATCAGTGTGGCCATATATGAAGCAAAGTGTAGTCGCATGTAAAAAATAAAAATCCACAAATTAGGGTTAAATAACTCTCCAGGGGGTAGAGAATATTCAGAATGCTATTCAGGTGCTATTCAGGCTGATAAAGAATTCTAGAGTTATGTGTGAAATAGAACCGGAACCCTGACAAGTGTTTTCGACTTTAGGGGCAGCTCTCTGATTAAAAACCTGTAAAAAAATTGAGTGGATATATATCCGCCTCGTAGTATAGTGGTTGGCGCGTTCGCCTACCAACCTTGAGTCGTAAATTCGATTGCTTGCAGGGTGAACTTGAACACCTAATGCGTAAAACTGTGCGAATATGGAAGTGATGATGATGATGATTTTATATTAAATGCTTTATTTGCTGTCAAAATAGCGCCATTTCCTACTCGCGTTTGTTTTTCACTACTTTGGTTGAATATACAGTTATATTATGTAATAAGTACATATATAATTTTGTTACGAGGTCATAGAACGGGCATTCATTTGCCTATTTGGGACCCCAATTTTATTCCATGTAAAAAAAGATAATTACTACCGATTTAAAAAATGGTTGACGGGCCCCGGTATAGTGTTAAGTATTAATAATATTATTGTCGAGGTTATTCTAAGAAATATGCGATGTTTAGACATCTTCTCCTTAATATAATTAATATTCGAAAAAAACGCTTACGATACGATAATCGATAAATATGGTAATTTGGAGAACAGGTTTAGAAAATAGAATTATAGGTATAACCCTTACCTAATTTATGGAGAACAGAAAATATATACTGTAATGAGCCATAATAGTTCATGATAATTTAACTAACACGTAATAAAAAGCCAAAATAAGTAACAAGTAATTAAAATAAAAATTCATAATAAAAGAAACATAAGATCGGTAAACTGAGAAAATAAGAATATCCTCTTACGTTTTTTTTACACTGAGCATACCTTTAGTTGATTTTATTTTTTCCATTTACTTATTTATCAATAATGGGTCTTACTCATTAAATTGGTATAAAAATACGCCTAGGTATAGTGGTAGAATACGGATGGTAATATCATCCTTATTATAGTAGTATAACTATGCGTACCTGTATACCGGATTTATAAACAAGGCCCTACAAGTTATTATTACATTTTTCTGATATTTTATATTTGTATATATTATATTTGTATATATTATATTTTTTTATTTTATTTATTTATATAATAAAAAAAGTTACAACATGTTAACAAAAATAAATACATAATAAAGCAAAAGTACAGAAACAAACGTACCACACCAAAAAAGAATCAACCTCTTGTGCTTGCTGAGGGATAAATTATAAATATTTATATGTACTTGTATATTTTTTAACTTTGTCTTTTCAAATTCTTTTTTAACATTCTTTCTTTTATGTTTCAACATCAGTTTTTCTAAATATTCAGCGAGAAAGTTCGGTGTTTTTTTTTATTTTTATTATTTTTCAATAGACGTTTTGTATCGTATTATCAGCACTATGATTTTCTTAAGTTTTGTAATTTTGAAACATGTGCGACGTCACTAGTTCTCTTCTCTGAGTTCGCGTAAACCGTAAATCTATCACAATACTTTATTATCGATTGGTTCGGAAGAACAAGCGACGTCGTTCAAAGTAGTTTTTTTTTACACACATTTTCAAGAAACTTCACCGTACTGAACTACCTCATTGTTACCATTTTATTAAATATGTTTGGTTATTACAGAATGTTATGTTTCTTTTTTATAGGTATTTTCAGTGTGTCAACTCTATTTTTTCTTTATTTTTTATTTTTTTAATCATATTTAATATTGTAATTTATTTTATAATATAATATGTAATAATTTTTTTTAACAACGATAGTGAGTTTATTTAAAATAAAACACTTTGTAAATTTACCACAATTTACCATTTTTATTTATTAGGTGTTCACGGATGTTCCATTTAACAACCATGGTAAGAAATTGTTATCACGTCGTTTATTAGCACGTCGATAGTTATTTGTGATTGAGCTAATGTGTTGTCTTTGGCGAAAACAATTATCAACATACTTAATTCATAAAGTAAATCTGAATTATATATGCAACCACCAATCAGTTATAATAAGTGAACATTCAAATTAATTCCTCCTCTTCCACAATGATTGGTGGCCCAGCATCCTAGAAAGAAGTAAGAAGTCGGCTGAGAAAAGGCAGGGTCGAACACTTTCTTCTGCACCCTCTCTACCATCAAATATGTATTCAATCGGGTTGTGGTCCTGTGGCTAGTGTCTCGGACTCACGGACCAAAGGTCCGTGGTTTGAATCCCACTCTACCCCAACTCGATTTCATTTTCTAATAGTGAGTTATTTACAACTCGTTAAAAATGGCCCTCAAAATTAAATATTTGGGTAAATCATAAGAACGCAAATTTTTATTTTATTAAAAAAAAATATCTAGGCCCCTGTTACAATGGAAAGTTAACAGAGTTATTGTTACGGACGTCAAACGGAAAGCGGCCCTTGTAGGGACCGCCCCTGCGCTATATTAAAATGTTTAGACTTAGGGATCTCGGTATGTGTTAGAAATGAGCTGCCCCTCCAATAAAGACTAGTATTTGTCACTTTCGGGGGTGGCCTTTTCCATACCGAGACATTTAGAATAGGCATTTAGTTACAAATTAGTTTTAAGTATATTTTTGAATGTGCATCGTTTCGCGCTGCGTTGCCGCCGCAAGAATGTCGTGAGAACTGGAGGGGGTAGTGCCTATATACGTGGAGGGAGGGAGACGGATGGAGCGGGCGTGCGGCCTTCTCTATCGCTCTCTCTCTCTCCGCGCGGCATACGACGGCTAGACCCGCTCGGCGGGGTGAATGGTGGGGCACGTAGCGCGAACGGTATATAACGTGTACAAATGAAAATAAATGACACTTCTTCTCTGACGTTTGGCTTTTACTCATCTCTACTCGCTTCTCCCCGACCCGGCTTTCTACTCGATCTTCTTCACTTCGCTTGACACCTTCGCTTCACCCTGGACTTGGATTTTGGACTTCTCTCCCTACGGATTCCTGACCACGGCGAACCGGCAACTTCAACCTGAAATAAGAGGCCCTTCTGAGGACATCTCCGGCCCTGACGAGTTAGACAAGATCGCCTAGCCTCCGCTGCCTTACAACCAGTGGATCGGGACGTGTGCGTTAGTGACTGCAGCGGAACCACAACACGACGCCGGTAGCGCGTTAGCTACATTGTTGGTCCTTCGAGAAATCCGGATCTGCTGTCGTCACACGAGTGATCATCTACCTGATGCCTGCTTCTCTTCGGTCTGGAAGAAACGCCGCCATGCAGGAAGGACGCGCCGAATCCGACTCCGGTTCATCGACTTCGGCCCAGACGACAACGGAATCTACCGCCCACTCAAGAGAGATGCGAGCCATGCAGCAGCGACTGATGCAGGACATGACGGCCGGGATGGTTGAGATGTTCAAGGAAATGAGATCTCAGCTCCCGCTCATGTTGGCCGCTACTACAACCCCAGAGAAGACCACGACGCCCGCCGGAGCGAGCGCCGCGGCGGCGGCGCCTACCTGTGCACACCTTGGGTCGTTGGAAACGACCCAACCCGGGCCTGCGTACTTGGAGGAAGCCGCTGAGCCACGACCGAACGTAGCAAGCCCTGCGGACCACGCTACATTGGACCCGACGACACTCGGCTCCATGGATTCGGAGACAAGACGACTCACCGGCGAGTGGGTTGACAACCAGAACAGTGCTTCATACCCCACAGTTGACAGGATGGCCGCAGCATTCGTGAGGGCACTGAAGGACGGTGATTCGACTGGAGTGACGTCGCAGCCACGAAGTGATGACCCAAGGATGACGTCATTCATCGCGAGGCAGACTGGTGCGAGAGACCTGCCGCAGTTCTCCGGGGATCCGCTAGAGTGGCGGATTTTTAAATCGCAGTTCAACCAGTCTACGGAGATGTGTGCATTATCCAATGCAGAAAACATCATACGGCTGCAGAGATCACTCACAGGACGGGCCAGACAGACTGTATCGGCCCTACTCGTGGACCCGGGCAGGGTTCCCGAGATCATGAAGATGTTGGAATCCGCGTTCGGACACCCTGAGCTCGTCGTGGAGACGGTCTTGGAACGGGTGCGGAGGATTCCGAAGCTGCCAGACAACGCGTCCGCGGAAGCCGTGACGGATTACGCCGTCGCAGTGAGGAACGTCGTCGCGACCGTCGAAGGATTCGACGGTGAACACCTTTCTTCGCCGAAGCTTCTCTGGGAAATGGTAGGGAAGCTTCCCTACACGCACCGATGGATGTGGATTACGTCGCGCATCGGGACGAAGAGAAAAGCGAAGTTAAGTGAATTAGCCGACTGGCTAAAGGACGTGACA